>NC_138911.1:42126250-42363750 GCF_965231255.1 Vanellus vanellus
AACTCCACATGCAAAATAGAACAGTCCAGAGTCATAGAGACCTTGTCTGTATCAAAGAAATATTCCTGTATTTGGTTTGAAAGCATGAGTGTAACTGCACTTGTTCAAGTTCCTTGCATATAGAGTTCGTACAGTGGTCGATGGGCCCTGCTGTGCAGAAGGCCTGATTTTGAACCTGCTCAGTTATATCACTACACCTCCCCAATGATTTGAACTCCCACAGGTGATGATGCTCGGCAGTGGGCTTTGTGACAAAGTAGGACAAAAGGCTTTGGAGCAACAGGGTAGTTCTTGAGGATGTTGTTTAAGGCTCTGAGCAAACTCAAGAAGATGTTCGGTTCATGTTTGCAAACATGTGTTCGCAGTCATAAGCTCATTTACTCTGGGGAGCAGCATGATGTTAAAAAGTTATGTGTTATAACAAGCATGATGGGAAACAAAGCTAGTACTGTTGACAGGACATTTATTTTTAAAATGCCAGCTCCGGAAAATATTGTCCTGGACTCTGCCATGGAATTAACAGGGAGCAGTGGATCTGAATACAACAGAATTATTTTCATTTATAAAGCGACTATTTAGGTACACACATGCACACAATATAGATATTTATAAATTTTATACAGAACTTTCAAAGTATTATTTGAGCTTTCTTCATATTTTAAATATTCTTAAGAAACCTTTACCAACATTTAAAATGTTCAGTTAAACAAGGATGTACATTTTATATGTATATTTCTCTTTTTAAAATATCTTGATGTTTTTAAAGAAAAAAAGAATCGATATGTTGTATGATTTACAGTCTTGGAGAAAAATAACATAGTCATAACTTTGCAGTTTTTGTGATGCATGAAGATCAGATTTTTTAATGTTGGTTAATGCTTTACTAATTAAAGTGTGCATGTTAATTAAAGCAGAGGCTAATGTTAATTACCTATATTAATGGAATCTCATGTAGCACCTGCCTGAAGCAATGGGTTCAATTTTCAAAATATCTCAATTAAGGCTGAAACTTTTGATTTGCATCTAGTAGGGTTTCAATTAACCGCATTGCAAACTTAAATAACACACTTAAAGGGATAATATCACCAATCACATGCAGCACAGTGGAATTGGTCGGTTCAATTATTGGCTATGGCTGTGAGAGCTTTCACAGTTGGTAGGTAAGTACTATGGTATTGGCAGGTGATTATTGTCTGGGGCTGTCATCACTTCTGTGGCTGTTGTAAGAGAGATGTTAAATTGCTGTACTTGGGTCTCACTGCGATTCCATTGTCGAGGGAGACGAAAATAGAATGATGTTTGCTCACATCCAGTGTTTAATGGTGAAGATTCAGCTTGTTCCTCTGAAATAAATGACCACTGTTCCGTGACATGGTAAGGCATTTTATCAAATGGGAAAGGAGCAGTTGTGATAAAGCGCGCAATGTTGCAGTGTGCTTCTCAGCCAAGCCAGGAGATGTGATTGTATTCCCAATCTCTGTTTCAGTCACCACAGCATTACGTGTTGACATAGGAGCTTTTAATGAGCAGCTTCAGGAAGCGATTAACAAAGCACTAGAAATAGATGCAATCATGCTGATTGGAAATTCTACCTAAGCTCCATAAACAAGACCGTAATGTCCTGCTACCGTACAACTTTCTCTGGTAATTATTCCTGATAGCTCCAAGACTTGAACTTTTAATCTGAGCCTACTCCAATAAGATATTGGTGGTTCAGTTATAATGAAACCAAGAGCCAAAAAAAAGCATGCTAACTTTTGTTGGTTTGGACACACAGTTGAAGAATGGATGTAGGGTTCTGTGGTAGGATCCAAATTTTGCTCGTACACGTAAAGCAAAAGTGCCTCCAAGCATAATTCCTATGTGGGCTCTGTGGAAACAGACCGCTAGGGAGTCAGTTTTCAACCATGCTCAGCAAAGGCAACCTGGAGCACAAGGTTAGCCTGTGGCTATATTGTCAGGATCTCACACCTGTACCTATATGTTTTCCTACTAAAAATGTCCGTAGGCCTTAGACCGTCCCATTACAGTGGGTGTTGACTATCTGTATAATAGGTTGCCTGTACCTGTTAGTAAAAGCTGTAATATTCTATTGCAGCGCTCAGGCTTAATGCCTACATTTTAATTAATGCTATGACAAAAGCAAAAAAAAAAAAAAAAAAATCTTCGCAGCATCAATCAATCTGTTTAAGGAATCTGTGAGATTAGAATAAAACCCTTTTACCAAACTGCATTTAAAATATTGTAACAACCCTTGACTTATGAGTTATCAGTTTGTGACCTCTCTTGGGTCTGGATTAATCAGTGTGTAATGATTTTTGTTGCTATTTTCACTTCTAAGAAGCCTGTCCCCCACATCATGTTGTAAGGTCATTAGATGGTTCAGAACTTACACTTTTTTAGTCTCTGGAAACAGATTAAGGTCTATCATAGTCTGGGTGCCCAGAATCCCCATATAGTAACACTCCTTTAACAGTATAATGTTTTTTACAGGTACTCTATGGCCACAGGGTATTGTCCTATTTATGGTTACTGGAAATGTGCATCTTTTAATTAACGTGTTCCCTTGACAGGTATTTTTTGTAGTAATTGAACTTCAGATTCTGTGAGCATCTCATTTTAGCTGCAGAAAAGTCACATTTTCATGGGTCGGGTGTTAAAATAAAAAGATGCAGCAGGTATGCATATTATACTGTGCTAATGTTATTATCATCTCAGTTATACTTCCTAATATTGCTTGAAGGAAAAAGATTAAATGATGCAATTGTATAGTCACACAAACATTTGTTACACACATATGTCATCTTTGGACGTCTACATCTTGAGAGGGGCAGTTTTGCTATTCTCAGTCTGCTTTGAACCTGGCTCCTTTTTCTTGTGAATGAAAAAGTTTGTCCGTGTCCTTTTAAACATCTCTCTAAACTTAAACAAAAATAGGCAAATGTCTCCTGTTTGTTGGACTCTTGGTAGCACAGAATACCGTAGCAATGAATCTTGTATTAATTTGTCAATTTTAAGTACATTCTAAATGAGAAATAATACGGCACCAAACAGGCAGTATCTTGTGTAATGGTCACGTCTTTGATGAAAATCTGTTGAAATCATTGTATTTACAAGATTACTGAGCTTGGGTCTCTCTGGGTATTAGTTGGCCCAAAGGCACTTAGCCAATTAAGGCTATTGGAAAAAATGAAAGCGATCCAACCTGAAGTTTTCCGAAAGGAATCTTTAACACCATTTACTTCTCTTGCTGTGTAGGGACTATAATATAGGACTTGCAGTGTCTTGGGTATACTTGGTTTGGTTTTATTTAGCTGGGGTGGTTTTGTTAGGCACGAGAGAAAGAAGTAAGTTTAATTCATTGTTCAAATTACAAAATAATGTTACATAAGAAGCATCGTGAACAAGTGATTCTACAGTACCGTTTTATCAAGGAAGAAGAAAGCCGTGCTAATTCGGGTGGATTTTTGCCAGTGGCACACCTGTGAAGTTCTATTCTTATGTTTTGGCATATGTACTCCTCCCGGAATGTTTGCTCTCTGAGGAGTAAGCGAACCCTTAGGTGCTTTAGCCAAATCAGCTGCGCAGGTTTGGGCCTGCAGTCATGACAGGTTGGTAACGGAGGTCTTGGGGAAGAGTAAAACAACAAGTACATAAAACGCAGTCTGTTACACTGTGCATTTTCAACAGAAATAGAAAGAGCCAATAGGTTGAGTCGCGTTAGATAGACCTGGGCTAGAATATGTGGTTTATTTTTTAAAGGGTTCAACGTAAGACCCGATTGTGCAGCCCTTACTCGGGCAAAATCCCCCTTCACACTGTGGAAAGCTTTCCTACATACAGTATCTAAAGAATCTGAGAGCTGGATATTGGCTTTTCTTTTAAAGTTATTTTTGGAGCTTTGACACACAGAACATAGATGTTAATCTAAATCTACCTTAAAGTGTTGAGATAAAAGGTTTCCACTAAATTTTGTCTTGATAATGCAATAAAGTGTTATCACATTAGAATCCTTGTCAAAGTAAGGTGCCTAAAATCTTTCTGAAAAGGCAGCATTTGTGGGGAAAAAAAAAAAAAAGAAGTTTTTATTGTTAGAAAAGATATGTCACTTTCGTTATATTTTAGGGCTTTAATTATTCTGTTACTTTGTCTTAGCCTTGAACGGTCTCTCTTCATGAGTGGATCATATCTTAATATTTTATATGTATATATAAACTGAGGGTTTTTAAAATATTTTTGTATCACATCTGTTTTTACTGCGTGTTGCTGCATGTCTCTAGAGGCATACAGCATTTTTATTTTTGAAGTAAATTTATATTAGTTACAGTCTCCAGCTGTTTTAGATATAGGATCATTTCCTGTTGGTACAGTTTCCAGGACAATTCCCTTTCTTTCTTCTCAGAAGAATGAGAAATTTAATTTAACAAAGACATCCTATAATTGCCTTTGTATCTAGCAAGGTATCTAGCAATCTAAATATTTTATTTTATTTAAAACATCTGTCTACATAATATCATATGACTATACAAGCCTATATCAGCCTTCTGAAAGACAGCTGCTGCCACTTTTATTTAATTTATAAGAGACCAACAAAATTGCTCCTTAAGATAAAGCCCGTCTGCCACTGAGTCATATAGAAAAAAATTTTGCAAGATGAAAATTGCTTGCATTTACAGTTCTTGTTAAACTAATCTAGGTCTTTTTCAAATTTAGAAGCATCATTTTTCCTTTTCCCTCTGCCCCCACCTCCCCGAATCGCTATGGAAACATAGGAGCTTTACATACACATTTTTTAGAAGCTCATTTTATTAAGATTGAAGGTACATTTCTTTTTAAGATGAAATGCAAACTAGAGTTGCATCTTAATTGCTTGCTTGTGGGATCTGTTTATCTCCTGCTATCTTCATTTTCACAAAGATTTGGTCAGTATTTTTCAGAAAACGTATAGAGGAAGTGATAATGTCAAGGTAGATCTTTATCTGTTTTGTGTTACTAAGCCTCGTTTGCAGTGATTGTAAACTGTTTCTTTGTATGAAGCAACCCATACTGGAAAGAAAATGTTTAATAGATAGTATCAATTTAGGCACAGCAGCCGTCCTAGAAAAATAGACATAGACATTCTACAGTATGACTAAATAAGACAAGTTTACCTTTTCCGGGGATGTAATCAAAATATTCCTTTTTGGAGAACTAAGAATATGAAAGGAAAATGTTTATGGTTCCCTACTGGCACACAGTTATGATTGACAGGAAAAACCAACATGTATGCCACATGAGACATCTTGTTCAGGAACTTTCAGGAGGGTAGTAAATTGGTGTTGGCACAAACACAAAAAAATAAAATGACTTGATTCAGCAGTTTTCAATTCTAAATCCCCAGGCTCCAAAGAAAGAAGTAAATATTCATCAAATGATCAAAATTTATATTGATTTTTATTCTGCATTAGCAGCTCAAAGTCAAGATTCTTGACAGGGTGGATGTCGGTTTGAATGATTCTCTTTGAAATAAGGATACAGGCACTGGGCTGAGTGCTACTGTGCATTCCTGAACCATAGGAAAAGACGATTAGAACCCTAGGAAGCTAAATTTTTTAAAGAATAGCATAAAGGCATGCTTGTTCTGTACTGTTTTGATAACTAAATTGTTGTTATTAGTATGTAAAGTAATTCTTGTCGTTCCTGCTTTACTCCGTCCTTTCCATTAACATCTAAGGACAACTTTTCTATAGTACTTCAAAGGGGAATGGTAGTTCACGTAGTGTAGTAACCAAGTTAATATCAGTACTTCCCAAAGTAAGAGTACTTTAGAGTGAAGTGGTAGTCTGGCAGAGCAAAGGGAGCAAAGATTGTATCTGCGCATTATACATCTTTAATTTTGCAGTTTCTGGCAGGGAGTAAGTAAAGACCTTGGGGGAGGGGGTGAGGGAAGGAGGGTGGAAATCCAGGGGAAGAGAACGCGAGCATGAATGCAGTGCTGAAACACAAATGTGATGACTGTGATTACCGAGCTGTGAGATTTAATGAGAGAGCCTGTATTAGAGTGAAGTAGAAAATCATAACCATCACCTCTAGTCTATAGGAGTATAATTGGATCTCAGCCCCCAGCAAAAAGTAAATAAATAAGTTAGTGACATTTTTAACAAACTTAAATAAATTGAGAATAAAAGGGGAAGCTGTCTCCATCGCTGTACTGTTGCAGTATACTGGGCGTTTTTAAGTATCTCAGCTTGCATTAAAATGACATTCATTGTTGTAAAATGGAAGAAGAGAATAGTAAGTGTGTGTTTGGGGAGGGGTTAAGTAAAAAGCAAAGTGAGGCAGAAATGCTGTAACTATCAAAGTGTTAACAAATTTCCCAAATGTCCTAGGTGCTTACAATTCAGCAAACATCTTTAACAGCATAGCTTTAAAATTAAATTTTACAAACATTATGGGTAATGCTTTAATAGTATGCAAATTGCAATGAAGTCAGCAGCGGCAAAGCTGACCTCTCAGCAATACAAATATTTTATGTTTAAAACAGTTATCTTTTTACAGTTCCCCCTACCTCAGTAGGTGTCAGGTACTTCAAGAGGCTCCTCGCCTGAGGATCATAAATAAAGGAGCAGTAGTCTGTGCCGTACATGGCAAAGCAGTTGTACAAATCAACATATTAAGCTATATGTTTTGCTGTTGCTGCATTACTAATATTTTTACTAATAATATTTTTTTTAATTTCCTCAAAATTCTTTTTTGCATTTTCTGTTTCTTATTTTCCTCAAAAACCCATGTATCTATATCTCACGCATATATATGGCTAGGAAAAATAATGTACAGAGAAAAACACTTAGCCTGCATTTCCTCGCTTTTATTAAATAAATTAATTAAGATGCAGTTTTTATCCTCCTTCATAGTCTGCCTATTCTTACTTAATCTTGCGGTGGAGGCAGAGTCCCGTGTTCATAACTGCACAGTTTTATATCATTAACAGTTCAGTATCTAAGAAGTTACTGAAAAAAAATTTATATTTTCTTCCTGGAAGAGTTGAAAAAATGATCTTAATTTAAAAAACAAAGCAGACAAACAAGAAAAACCAAACAAAACCAAACAATTGTATTGTCTCATAAGAAAACATTCCCATCAAATATAACATCAAATAAACTATCTAGGCATGGAAAGAATCTCCTTCAATTTCAGAACAAGTCAAATAAGCATTCAGTGAGAGGCTTTGAGGTACACTCAGTGTAGGAGTTTGGACTTGAAAATGTTTGACACTATTGAGCCTCTCAAAATATTTGACTCAAAGTATTGAATCAAAAGGAGACTTTAGCTCAACACTTCTGCAGTTTTGTGAGTTGGCATGTATAGGAAATTGTGGAACTAGTGGTTACATATATATATTTCTAATGATTCGGTTAATAAATAGGAAATATTTCTCAAGCATATAGAATTTTAAAATGGAGCTACTCAGAAAAAAAATATCAAACTATGCACTAGGTAAAATAATTACTATGTAACATGCTCACAATTGACAAAGTATTACAGAAAAAAGATTTTATATTTCTGAAATATGGCATCATCTTAATAGTCATTTCTACATTTTATGTAGGTTCCTTTCAGCATAAACAACAGAAGTATACAAAAATCTTTGTTCATGAAAAGATATCAAAACATAAAACAGGACTTGTATTACAGTCCAGTAAAATTAATTATAAGTCAATGTGTATTATCAAAGGAACTTCATATTCACACATTGCAAGTTTAAAGAAGTAAATAATTACCTTGTATTTACTTCCAAATGAGATTTTTCAATATAATAAATTCAGATAACTTGGAAGCCACTTTCTACAAATGAGTCATTGAGTTTCATTTCACTGTAAGGCAGTACAGCTCCCAACGGTGAGAAAAGAGATTTTTCCAAAATATGCACAGAGTAGATCTCTGAGCAAAATTTCCAAGGAAAAGGCCGTAACATTTTTATATTAGCTCAGCCATGCCTTCCTGGGATGTGTTGGGTAGTTTTCCCTCGGAGGTGTATTGGTTTTGCAAGACCTACCTTCCCTCATTATTTTTAAATAGAAAGGTACATGTCACTCTGCTGCCGAGATCGGGGCGGAGGAATGTGCACCATCACTCTGGAATTTCTCTTGCACACCCGTGCTGTCCTGAATTCTGAACATTGGTACCTTTAACCATAAGGGCTTGGCGATTTTGAATGGCCAGCCCTAACAGATCAAGTTAGGTGTGTTGCCTGTCCACGTGGTGTGGTACACAAGCCTTTTAGAGGAACATGACTTTTAGAAGTATCAGTGCTTTGGATGAGGATAGGCAGACTCTTTAACAATCTCTTTTTAAGCCACTTCATTGCTCTAAAAGTGCAAACAGAGGGAATGATAGGAACAATCAGAACTGTGCAAATAGTGGAGGTTTTAATTAAGTAAGATTAAGTTTACAGTTTTAGCACATTGAGGAAAGGCTTTCTGTGTCTAACTGGTCTTTCCTCTTCTTGACTGCTTGGGGATCTCGAGGCTGGCCTGGAAAGGCATTTAACCTTGTGTTTAAGTACAACATATCTGTGTTCCGACCTCCTATAACAAATTGTTTTCTCTGCCGGACAGGAGAGAAAGCAAGACAAAAGGTTGTGTTGATGAATTGCTACTTCAGTAGGACAAATTCTTCTGGGTTTGTAAGAATGGGACTGTTTGGGCTTACAGTTCTTGTGGCATGCGAAGAGGTGTCACTGAAGGAGCTGGAAGGCCTGTGGCAGTTTTGAAGAAATGCACTCTAACCCTTATGTTGATGGGTTCGACAGGATCTGCATCCTTCTTAATTTGTACGTTCTACCTGGCTTTAGCAAGCACTGTTGTGTCATGCCAGCCCTTTCTCTTGTCAGAGCAGCCTGTTCCCCACCTGGCCCCCAATTATTACGAATCCTTCTTTTGCATCCTGCCCGTCACTCTCCTGTTCTGCAGGCTGGAGGTGCAGACCTGCAAGACACGAAAAGTCGCAAAAGATGCTGGCCATTGTTCGATTCCCATTCTTACAAGGACTTTTTTTCACCTCTCAATTTTGGGATGCTATTGTCAGAAACTATTCACAGTCTTGGAAGACTCTGGAGAGGTTAATCCTTTCACACTTTTCTTCAATGCTTTATGGTATTTGTGATATAGGGAACTTCTCTGGGTGCATAGCTGAGATCTGTTTGATGCACAGGGCATGCCACGCTCTTGTGTTGTATTTAGTGTTACACTGAACAGAACCAAAAGCAGGGGGACAGCCAGGAATTAGACACCAGAGGTCTAGATTTTAAATTAACAGCGTCATCAGGACACCTCCATGGATTTGGTCAGACAATGCTGCCGAGGCCACGCTACTGATTGCATTTGCACTCCACAGTCCTGAAGTCACAGGTCATGTTCCTCATCTTTATAACAAAACAGCAAAAAACCTATGTATTTCTGAAAGCCAAGGGAAACCCTGCAAAATGGTATTGCTGTCCTTTACAGGCTTTTTTTATTCTTTTTTTCCCCTGTTATTTCTGATGGCTCAGGGAACTGCAGGAAGGTTCTGTCTTGCTATAACACAGCCCTGCTCTATCTAAAATTTCATTTTATGGCTCCTGTGGCCAGGCTTAAAATTCACTGTGCTCTTACTGCTGTTAAACTCTACGATGAGTTTGAGTACCTTGATAAGTAAGAATGTTGTTGCCTTGTAATTTTGCTCATTCTATGTGGAGGTTTCACATTGTTGTGATGGTTTTAGTACACTGAAAAACAAAGTGATAGAGTTATTACCAATATAAAAGCATTGCTGAGATTTATGATGATAAAAACACTTTGCTAAGATTTTAACTGGTAACAAGCATATCCTGATTAACAGAATTAATTTCCTGCATGATCAAAACACAGCGTGTCCTTTGTAATAGGACTATCAAATGTTCAGCTCTCAGTAAACTCATTTTATGATATAGGATTATTTTTTAATCTGATTCATTCCTGAAGAGAGCGTGCAAGATGGAAGGATAGAAGAGGCAGGGGAATCAAAAGCAGGAAGGGCAACAGACTAAGAAAGCAGTTGACTGCAGCAAGGTCCCTGTTTTAATTATGCAAAGGGAGGTGGAAAAAAGAGGAAAAAACCCCAACCAACCAACCAACAGAAGAGTTACCGTCCTGCTTCAAGAACAAAGCCAAATGCCTATACTTGGAGTAGAAATAGTACTTCCAAGAAGCCACTTGAAGTCCAAGAAGCCTAACACTGCCAAGTGGTGGACTTGGATGATCTCGAAGGTCTTTTCCAACCTAAGTGATTCTCTGATTCTGTTATGTACTGCTATTTAAAATGCCAGGGTGACATCCTGGAAGTGCTGCTTCTACCCTAAGTGTTTTCAGCAACAGAAGACCTGTTGGCTGGCTGTGGGGATGGAGTGGTGGATGATCAAGTCTGTCTGTATATAGTCTTTGGTCAAACTCTTGCCTGCCAGAGAACGCTTTCTGTAAGCTACATCTCCATAGAAAGTATTTTGAGCCATGTACTCCTCAACATAATTTTATTCAGTAGCCGCATCTGTGACAGAGCCTGGGTCTTTTTCATGTCCTGTAATAAAGCCTTCCCCACAACTTCATAATGTGGAGAAATAGACAGAATGTTGTGACAGAAAACAATTAAAAAGAGTTGAGGGCACAGATATGACCACATAAATGCTACTCTGATCAACTTAATTCTGGTAAGGAATTGCTCCCAATTTTATCTCTCAAGAAACGCACCAATTACCAAGATAAGAAGAGTGCTAAGCTGGGATGTGCATCCTTTTAGAATGGCGCAGCTGAGTTTGCACTTCTATAAAATATACATATGGGTGAGCCTTCTAAGTCTAGATGCTGCATAATGCCATCTGACCACCTCCTTGTTTGGCGGAAACTGGAATTTGTGCTTTAAGGGAATGTTTTTATCCAGCTTAAGTTCAGCTAATGGCAGACGAACTGAACTATGTCTGTATTTCATATGTAATTCTATAGTAATTATAGTCTAGTGTGGCAGTGCTATAGCTTTTCTACAGCACTGTAGAGAAAGGATAATGCAAGATAGGATACTTTCACAATTCAAATCCAACTGAATGTGTTATAATTTGTATATTTAAAACACAGAATAGTTTGCGTACAGTAACATAGTTCATAACAAAAGACTTGTCCTCCCTAGGAAACAGTGCCTGAAAATACTTTCCTTTCAACACCAATTTGGTGATATTTATTCTAGTACATTCCACTAGAAAAAAATTTTGCAGCACATCACCACTAGTGTTGAATTCTCGTCTCCAATTTACATTGGTGTAAATTTTGAGTTTCTTATTTGACACTTGCTATACAATATAACCTTTCAGTCTCCTTCCTCCCACAGTAACAGTCATTATCCCTTGTCTTTTCTTTCTCCACTTCAGAATAAGGTCATTCTAACATGTAGGTCTAACAAGAAATACAATGTATTTTCATTGATTTGTATTGTCACTGATTACCCCTTCGTGTTATATAGTGATCTGTATAGTAAAGGACATTCTATGTTGTCATGCAAAGCCAGTCTTAAGGAACAGATTCTGCACCCCAGGCTCCCTCCGTTTATTTATATGGTCTTGCTTTTTAGAAAATGAGCTTTCTGACAATAGCCTCGAAAATATTCACCACTATTAATCGAACACTAGAACTGAATATTTGACACTAGTATAGAATTTTTTCATTGTTTTTCCCCAGAGACTACTGTTTTTTCATAGTCTTGTTCAGAGATTGGATCCTCCAGGCTCAGGAAAATGAGAGCATTTTGTCATTTGACTATTGGAAATATCTCAGTTTAATTTACAACAGAATTTTGTAAACTCATTCCGTCCTGGTAGGACAGTTAGAGAATCCGTACAAGCATGTAACCAGACCATCACCAGCATCTTTATTGTGTTTTTTACTGCAAAAATGATCACTTGGAAGAGGACCATGAAGTAGAAAACAACTGCTGAGTATCATTCTCTGGCATTTTTTTTTTGCCATGTTCGATTTTTAACTGATTCTGACTTGCTACCTCCTCTGAAAAAAAAGAAGAAACGGAATTCCACTTCTAAGGTGGGGCAGTAAGAGTAAATGAATGCTTGCCTCTCACTCAACTTCTATTACATATATTTGGGATGATGCATATCTCAGTAGACTTTCTCAGAATTTGCTAGACATCCATGTCCATACAGGTATGTTTGTGACAGAGATTAAATTCTCGTAGTTGCGTTAAGTAACAAGAAAGCATATGTAGGGCAATCTGAAAATGCATACTTAAAATAAGCTAGAAGGTAAAGCAATTAGCTTTTCTATATTTGATTAGCAGTTAATAAAGTTGCTGCTTTATTCTGCCAGAATGCAGCAAAACTAGTCCTTCTTTATCCCTAAAGATTTTAAGTTGAAAATAAACCGCAGTAGATTTATTGCATATCTGTGCTGTGTACTATTTTCTAGATTGCACCTTGTGCCTGTTAGTTCAGCTTCTGCAGAATGTAGGTTTTTGAGACTTAAACTGATCGATACCTACTCAAGGTCTTCAAAGCCTCTTTGGATTTGCAGTTGATATCAGTAGAACAGGGACAAAAAAAAAAAAATCCCTAAGTACAACAGTGAGATAGATGAAGTCATACAGAAAAGGAATCAGAGAGATCCATCTGAAACTCTACACTGCCAGAGTTTGAGTTGCTGTAAGTATTCACAATCGTTGAAGACAGAAATTGGGTTTAAAAACAAAAATAGTTGATTTATAGAGGGATTATATTTCTGAGGTACAAGAAATGGGACACAGTTGCTTGCATGCAGGATTCATAGAGTACGATGTTGCTGGAGTTCATAATCCTCAGTACAAGAAGGCCTATGAGGAAGACATAGTGGATTCTTATTCATCCTTCTCCGTATATTTCTTTGCCCTTTCCATCCGGTTTTTCCTTTCTCCCACTATTCTATTTCATCCTTCTTTTTCTTCTCCCATTTTCTATATACATTAATGATTTGCCTATTTACAAACATTTTTGCAAGTGAACAGAGAATTGGAGATCTGCGATAAGCTGGGTTTTTTTTTTTCCCATTTCTTAGTTTAAAATACGGAGGAAAGTATAGGGAGGGGAATTACAAAATGCCAAAAGAATGTGTATCTCAAGTATTGGGATAGCTGTTCTATTTGAGAAATAGCATGTGTTCATATAGTTCAGAGCTGACTTTTAATTCATATGCATGAGCTTGCAGAGTTGGAACTACATGCGAATTCCCTCCTTTTGGACTGCTGGGGTTGGGGGTGGAGGGGAGGAGCGGGTTGTACATATAATTTCAACAGCAGAAAAAAAAAACAAAAACAAAAACAACAAAATCAAAAAACCCCACCCAAAACCCATAGGAAAAAAGCAAGTATTACTTATCTTGATTTCCAAACCCGTTCTGAAAATCGGGGAAATTATTTGCTTGAAGTTTTCCACAAGGTTTCACCTTTAGGTTTAAAACAATCACAGAAGATTTTAATTGATAAGGTAATGGTTTTAGAAAGTTACTGGTCACTCACGAGGGGGCTTTAGACTGAAAATGTCAGTCAACCATAACGAAAAAAAAAACAACCAGTGAATAACTGCTGTCTGGTAAGAATAAATTAAAAGAACAAATTCATACCCGTATGTGGACAATACAAAATACTCAGCTGGAAGTTTATCCTTACTGGTGAAGAATCCTTCCAGAAAAGAAATGTGACCAGGAACCCTTGTATACTCTGGGAGGGGATTGTTCATCAACTTAAAGGAAAATGTACTTGGGAGTGAAGGGGAACGTGAAGGTGATGATGCTTGCAAAGGGGATGATGTTTGTTATTTGCTGCTTCTGGTCATTTCTGAGTTATATAAACAGCAGTTTTAATTCTAGTTTCTGAAATAACATGTTTTATAGCTCTCTCAAACCTTAACGTTTTACTCTAACGGGACAGTCCCAACTAGTTAGGCTTGTATTCAGGTAATGTTTCTTCATTTATTAACCCTGTGTGGTTTAGTTTTCCACTATTTTAGACTAGGTATGAAAGTCTTGTGTTTCATTTATGTGCGGAATAAAAGACCCGCGTGGTTTACTTGAACTTTTGTCTTCTATCTCCTTGGAAAATTGCTCGTATTTTTTATTGTTGGGTGTTTTTTTTAATTTCTCCAAAACATATTGGGGTTTACTGCCAAAAATAACAGTTCTTACTGTAAGAAGCAACTGAAAGAGAAAGCTGTAAATGTTTGAAAGAGAAATTTTAAAAGGAAATGGAATTCCCAGATCAGCTACATGATTACTCAGCAAAAATTGCACCAAGGCAAGGCATAAGCAAATATACATAACCGTTAATGCCACAAACTTATAAAGACATTCCAGCCTTCCTTCAGACTTTCCCTGCTGACATTCTTCAGTGCCTATTTCCCTTCGCTTGCCGGCATTTTTCCTAGATGTTGCAGATTTCCCTTCTCTCTGTCCCTTTCACTGCTTTCTCTTTCCAGCTGCCGTTGTTGCATCGACTGGTAACTCGCTCGCGCTGTCGGCAGCCGAGCAAACGCCTTCCTTCCCTGCCTCCTGCAGTAGAAAAGCCACGAGAGTCCTTATCCAAAATTTCCTCCGTGCTTGTTGCATTCGCTTGCCACAGCACCAAATGGTTAAGCAGGAATTCTCCTCCTAATGGAAATAAGAGTATGTAGTTACACAGAAGTAGCGGGTTTTGAAGCATTATCAGAATTTGTAATGCGTTTTTCTTTCGGTGAAGCATATTAAAAGAAAACAATAGCATATTGGTCCCAAAGTGCTTTTGAACTTACTCCACCCTCTGTTCTTTGTCCTGTTCCTAGGGGCAAGTGTGGCAAACAGCGTATTTCGTCCTTTTATCATCTGGTTCTCTGAGCCCCAGAATCAAACTGATCACCACAGCTGCAATAAATAAAGTGTCTATTCAATAAGTTATGATGCCAAATATTATTCACATTCTTCTGGCCAGGCAGAGTCTGATGGAAAACAGCACATCTCACTTATTGCCTTTTTCCTTGCAATCGAAATTGCTGACTAATCAGTGGACACCAGATATGGGAAAGCAGAATGTGAATAATGCCGATTTGCTTGGTTCTGTTTACACTTACTATTTAAAATAAAAATACCTGTAGCAATATGGCTTTCATTAATTATGAAGCCCAGGCAGCGCGCTAACAATATCAGCCTTGAAGCCTGTAAGAAATGTAATTTTATGTATCTACCTGTTCTGTCATAGTGTACGATTTCTAATATCTTTTTCATCCATGTCCAGACATTTTTATGCAGCATTTGATTGGATATACAGCTCATGGAATATATAGCACATTCTCTGATGAAAACCTAAACAGTCCAGGTCTAGTGTTTGTGAATACCCTGTACTTTTATCTGACTTAATGGTTCAGCCTTTTTCACTATCATGCAAGGAGAAAAATGATGGTGTGAGTCATTTGGTTAAAATTGTTGCAGTCCAAACGTATTTGCTCTGAATGCATTCTTTCTGAATATTTTTTTTTTTTTAAAGTTCTGTTGTGTTTTATTTTCTCTTTGTTTTCTTTCTCTAGGCTGAGGTTCAGCTATGCTATCTGGAAGCACAAAGAGATGCTGTTGAACAGATGTCCTTAAAGCTGTACAGTGAGCAGTACAACACTAGTAGCAAGCGAAAGGAAGAGTTTGCTGATATGTCAAAAGTTCACACAGTGGGAAGTAATGGGTAGGGAACTATTCTTTTTGTTGTTTTATTCTCACTGATCTGTATTTTTTTTTACATGATATACTTTTTCTTACTTCTAGTTAACCAGGATTTTTCTTCCTAGGCCAAGAGGCAGGGGAAAACTCTCTGTATATGTTTACTTTTTTATACATGAATGCAAAAAAAAATGGGTTCTGGATAATTTATCCAAATCATAGTTTGTTCATCGAACTACCTAACATTCTCTAATAGCAATCCATTATTTTGATTTAAAAAGATGTAATGTGTCCTTTTGCTTCAGATTTTTCTCCTCCAATGGTTTCATGTCTTTTGATTTCTTAGCGTCTTCGAAGGAAGCATCTTTATAATGTATTAATACCTCTGCAAGACAATTCTGTATAATTATTATTCTACTAGTGACTAAGAAATATGACTGTGAAGCCATTCACTTATAGTTTACCAGTCCAGACATCCCAGTTTTGTACTTCTAGAAAGCTTTAATTTTAACTGTTTTCCCTTGACTTGGTCTTCTCAGTCTGTTTTTTAATAAATTTAAACACACTTACCTGCACACACACATATATTATATACGTAAGCGCATATATAAAAGCACTCTTTCTTACTAGTTTGAGGAGAGAATCTTGGACAACTTAATCACTGGACTATGCTAAAATGAAGTCTTCCTGCCCTTCCCTTTTTCACAACCAAGAGAACTTGTAGTTCTGGTTTAAGACTTTTTCTTGAAGATCTTTTGAAAACTGTATCTTCCAACTGCAAGCTCCCCTAAATGAACACAATAACATACCTGTGAGTTCATAATAGTGTGGGGCAAAAGCAGTTTGAAGGAGTCAGCTAGTGCTCATTGTTTGGGTGCACCATCCTGATACAAGTTTTCTCCTACCCAGCAAATACAGTAGCACAGTTGCCTGTAGTTTCCTGTGCAAGAAAGTCTTTGACCAAGGTGTTCATGAGTTCTTTATCTCCAGAACTTCCTTTTCCAATTCTTAACTCAATGTTGAGATCTTGGAAACACAGTTTTATTAAATTACCGCCTGTAAAGATAAATGAGCCTTGTAAACATCCCCTCTTATTATACGGAAAGATGACTGTTTTAGAAAAGTTGATGTGGGCTAATTATGTAGGATTACTGAGATCTTGATTACATATGCAGAAATCTGTCAGATTCTCAAACACGACAGTGCAGCTAGTGCCAACCATAAAAATAATTTGTTCAGAATTGGTGTGTATATAAATGTGCACTGGGGGCTACATGTTCAGAAACAGCTTCTAATTTCTCAGCCACAGTTGAATGTGAGTAAGTCTTAAGGTTGGAATTCTCTGTGGGACATAAGACAGTAAGACATCAACAGACATTTGATTTTATTGAGGATAGGGGATATAAAGCTTTAAGTCTCATGGAAAAATCCAGTTTATAACTCTACATACTATGTGTAAAGCAAATAGGCTCTCAAATGCACTTGTTTGCACTCGTAATGACATGCTTATTACTGGAAATACTAATTGCTAGTGTTCCCTACCTTTTCTGCACTGTGGCTGCTTTTCTGGGCCCGTATGTCCATCCCAGCCCTTAGAGGCTCAACAGTGGCTTAAGGGACCAAAGCACCAGAGGGAGACAAATACAATATCATGTGTTCAACCATTATAGAAGCTGGGGAGGGCTGAATTCAGATGAAAAACTTCCAGTTGAACTAGTCTGAGGTATTGTATGGAACACAATGGAAATTCCTTTCAGCTCTTTGAAAATACAGTTGATACATCATCTCCCTGCTGCATACCTGTGGACAGAAATTCCACAGTAGGATGACCTAGCTAGAGACTGAGATATCTACAGAGAAGGGGCCATTTAGACAACTGGGAAAATAAGGATATCTATCCATTAGCTGTTGTGGCAGTTTGGCCTAGGGGAAAGAAGAGTGTCTATAGTAGATGGAGAATTGTTTATATAGCGGGGGGAAAGATTTGGGAGGTGGCTTTGTGTAGGAAATAGCTAGACTGAGATAGATGAGGAAGTACCTGCAGAATAGGGTGATGCCAGTGAGCGTGTAAAGAACAGATTTCCTGCAGAACAGCGATGCTGTTCCAACAGCAATAGAGAGCCTTCTCGTGTATTTGCATGGAAATGGCTAAAGTGAGAATGAAGGAGAAGAAACCAAATACCCGTGGCGGGAGAACACCAGCTAGCCAGGCAGCAAAAGGTAACCAAGGGCAGTTGAGAGCAGCTGTAAAATGTTTTAGCAGAGCTGGCTGGAGATATCGTGTCCCCTCAAAACCCGGGAGGAATTTACACAGGTACTATTGGGACATATGGTTACAATATTTAAAACACCATTGCACAACATGAAGGACAGATCCTGGGATTCTCTCATCCCCTAGTATTGGGCCTTCACAGATGAGGCTTTGAGATAAACGTATCAAAAGGGGCTTCAAGTACGCACAGAATATAAGGCAATTTTAAAGCTGCTAAGGTCACAACTCTGATTTCTCCTATATCGTTCTAATAAAAACGTTTATGGAAAGGAGTTCCAAGAAATGATGACCTGGAAACTTGAAAGAACTTTTTGTCTGGTTGAATCTTTTTGGTAGGCATACCAGTGTGTTTACAGTATTTCTCAATACCATGTGAGTTATGCCATCAAAGAAATAATACAAACTAGAAGTGCGTGTTAAACATGGGGAAAAACGCTG
This sequence comes from Vanellus vanellus, assembly GCF_965231255.1. NCBI lineage: Eukaryota > Metazoa > Chordata > Aves > Charadriiformes > Charadriidae > Vanellus > Vanellus vanellus. The sequence goes on from NC_138911.1 coordinate 42,144,662, forward strand.
ATGGAAATAGCTTCACATTCCTTTTTATTTATTAATGCCACAGACGAACTGGTTTTCTCATGAGAAAGGTGCTCATGAATTTTCATTCAAAATAATAAATTGATGTCCACATTTTAAGAAATATGTTTAGGGTTCAAGGGATTAGACATGCAACTCTGCATATCTGATTCCCTGTTTACCAAGATAAAAATATACTTCTTAATGTCATTTCAGTTATTATGTAGCTAATGGTTTTAGCTTATTAACTAGCAAACCTATATTAAGGAAGCTGTAGTTACCTGCCCTTTAACTAATGTTGTAGCATTCTTCTTGGCGATGTTTGGGCACTTTTAATGGAGGAATATTTTTTTGCAATAAACAGATGACCCAATTTATTCTTTTTTTAGCAATCGGTGGGTCTGGCTAATCAACCAAAATTAGATCTTTTCTATAGTTCTTGCATCTGTAACACACATCAGTATTTCAGAAGTTACGCTTTCCTGATTCTGCCTGTGGCAATATGAAAAAAAAAAAAAGATCTGCTAAGCCCAGAAAAAATAGATTCTGAATGAAAAAAGAAATATTCAATATACCACAGAAATACTGACAGGTACATTTTAATCCTAACCTGTCACTGATCCTGGATTTTCTGAAATATCTTTTTAGGTGCTTAGTAATTTACATCCTCTTCCAAATAGCAGTTTAATAGTAATCAGCAGATCCATCCATTTAGATGTGAGGCATTCGTTTTAAAAACAAAGCTTTTTTTTTTCTTTTTTAATATCAGAGTTATTTTTAAACTATTAAAATATTGTAATCAAATTTAAAAAAAACCCAAAACATAGATGAGGCTTTGTAGGCTAATTTCACTATTTTCAGGCTCAGGCAAATAACTGCTATAGACAGTTGGCTTAAAAATGCTCCCAGATGATTTTATTTTACAGCAGAAAACCAAAAAAAAAAAAAAACCAAAAAAAAAACAGGGAAATCCCCATTACATCTTGCATGCCTTCCTGGGCTTTTCCAATGAATCCTGTTTCTCTCACTTTTCATTTTGAGTTGAGTTCCTGTTTAGAACTTTAGAATCATAGAATCATTTTCATTGGAAGAGACCTCTAAGATCATCAAGTGCAACCGTTTAACCTAGCACTGCAAGCCCACCACTAAACCATGTCCCTCAGCACCACGTCTACACGTCTTTTAAATACCTCCAGGGATGGTGATTCCACCACTTCCCTGGGCAGCCTGTTCCAGTGCTTGAGAACCCTTTTGGTGAAGAAATTTTTCCTAATATCCAATCTAAACCCCCCCGGTGCAACTTGAGGCCATTTCCTCTTGTCCTATCGCTTGTTACTTGGGAGAGGAGACCAACCCCCACCTCACTGCAACCTCCTTTCAGGTAGATGTTGAGAGTGAGAAGGTTTCCCCACAGCCTCCTTTCCTCCAGGCTAAAATAAAATTTTTAGCCATTTTTTAGCTAGAAATCAAAAAGTTCAGCAGTGTCGTAGTGCTTATCTGGGTTTTATAAAGGTCAGGGAAAAGTGCTTTCGTGTCTTTAAAGGACTGATTCATTCTCTTACACCAATAAACGGACAAAATTGGACTGTAACTAAGATGTGGTTCTATAGATGCAAAGCGGGTGTTTGGATCCAGCACGTGTTCTGCCCATTATAGTAAAACCCCAGTCCACTTCTTGGTGCAGTTTCTAAAGGCATCCCACCCCATTCTGGGTCATAAACATTGGATGTAGGCTTTGATTCCCATCATCTTCATATCTTAATTTATATTTTTCACTGTTACAAACTGGCCAAGTCCAACTGAGTCTGTACCAATTTATACAAGATGAAATCTAGTCTCTTATGTCATAAAATGTATGTTTTAATAATGCCTGTCAGTTTTATGACTTGGGATAATATTTGGGTAAGACAGGAGGAGAAAAAAAGGAGCAGTAGATACTGAAGATACAGAACGGTTATACAGTTTTCTGAGGAAGGAATGAAGATTCGGCATCACTGCAAATCTACCACTCAAAACGGAGTTTAGTTTTATTGTCGTTTCCAAATGCTATCTGAGTCAAATACCTCCTGAAACAGGAGAAAAGCCCTGAACTCCAAACGAAACGATTATGTTTCAACAATAGCAACTCGCCCTTTTACGCTTGCTCTTCTTTATAATAATATCATTGCTTACCTTCTCAGGGCAGCAGGCAATTTTAAGTAAGTGCACCTCATAAATTATTGTGTACAAGTATACTAAGTACAGTGGATTAAACTAGAGAGGTTACTTCAGAAGCAGGAATCGACACTTGTGCATGATACAAGACTTCCTTTGTTGTCAACTCATTGAAAATAATACCACAGGAGGCAACTGCTTTCTTCTCTCTGGCTTGCTTTCTTGCAGAAAGACAGTTCTTCTTGTCACAACTTTATCTATAAGCTTTCAAAATTACCATGCGTATGGTACTCTAGTTAATAACAACCGAAACGGCGATAATATTAATAACATTAAAAACGTGTTTAGTTTATTGTTCCTCTGTTGAAATACTCCTAATTGTTTTAAAGGTGTTGCTAAAAAAGTTATTAATAATTGGAGAAATTAGCTTTACTGGAACATGCAGTATTGTTTGATCAATACGGGGTTTTTTGATACGCCTGACAAGGCTTTTGTTGGTTCCAGTTTTGCAAGTTTGAACACCCCATTTCAAGGGGTAGCTTTTTGACGAATGTGCAGTTTTTCAGCATGTACCTTCTGTCTTGTATCACAGTGTTTTAGAAGAATCTATGCGTTACTTATTCACCAGGCTTTCAATAGAGAATCACATTAATCCTTTTAAGCTCCTTATTCTAATGATTTATTTTGTTGAAAACCGTAGTGATCCTCCTTTGAATTTTAATGATTGCTGGCTATTCAAGGATTCATTGTTTTGACTTCCTGTCCTTACCTTTGTTTCTTACATGTCTGTAGGGAACACCTGTCTAATACTGTATCTGGCCTTAGTTCTCACTGGCTTACCATATTCACTCAAGCCTATCTTAAGGCGTTAAGTTGAAATGCTAGCTACTCATCCATGAAAATAAATGTAGGATATTTACAGAGATAGGCAGATAGACAGCAGAGGGATGGCTGAATGGATTGAGTCATTTTCCGAAGAAAATAATATTTTTATATGAATTATATCAAGATGATTGTTGCAAAGTTTGCCCAATATAAAGTCAGCGCTTTAAAAACCATTAAACAACAACATCCGTGGGGGATTTCCATTTCAAAATTTTTGAAGCGAATGCAGTATGCCAACAGTTGTCAGGCTTTGGCATCAGCTACTGAATTTAGGTCATGGCACTGGCTTAAATTGGATTTCAGTTTTCATTTTCATCCACTCTGTATAAATACAGAATGTCTCTTTAGAAATATAACTAGGAACATCATGAGTTTTCAAGAATATATTATTCTAATACAAGATTTTAACAACTACACAGTATTTATGCATAATACATTTTGTTCCTTATCTACAGCCTTTTGGACTTTGATTCAGAATACCAGGAGCTCTGGGATTGGCTGATTGACATGGAATCCATCGTGATGGACAGCCATGACCTGATGATGTCAGAGGAGCAGCAGCAGCATCTTTACAAGGTTAGCGCTACCGTTACTGCCTTTACCTAGCTATAGAAGATCTGATTAGCTTGACAAGTCTTTCTCTCACAGGATATCGCTGCGTTCATTGTATGTATCATGGTGTCTATTAGAATTCCCTTCCCTGTCCCCAACCTCATTTCCATCCCCTGTGCGCTGACAGGCTGCACCGACATCATAATTGCAAGAAAGTTCCCTTTATCACATTCTATTTGGCGTAATTCTATAGAAGGACAAAGATTTGTCTTCAAGATGAATAGAAATAAATGAAACTGCATTAATAAATAGACTGAAACAAAATGAAGGAAAATATGAAATGGTAGCATTTAACAAAATGTGTTTTGATTGGAGCTTTCAGCTGGATTTTTATCCACCTTTCAGACCTTTTCTTTTTTGCCTTGATTTTGGTTTGCTGCTGCCAGGATACAGGACTCTTCCAATTTAATTTTTATTAGTTATACATAAAGCAGACATTGTCATGTTAAGTCACCGCACTTGCTTGTGATTTCAGCAAAATGATTTTGAACTTGCATATTGATTATAGGGTCTTCATCTAACGTATATATGTATACACATACACACACACGCGGTTTCTCCTATTTGGCATAGCAGTCTCGGACCAGAAGCTTTATCACTTCATTTAGATAGACAGTACTTTTAAGAAGTGCCCCAAAATGTGTGATTTGATCCTAAAATTGATTCAGGCTTCCCTGTGTGTCTGAGAAGCTGTAGTCTACGGGTCTGAGGGGCGGTGGGGGAAAGCAAGGAGGGGCTTGCGACAGAAATATCAGGCTGCAGTAAATCTTCCTCATTTAGGCAATTTTTATTGGAGTAATTCTGACAGTTGTCATCCTTGAATTGCTTTGAGCATATGGCATATTTCAAAGACCAGATTGTGAATCATAAAAAATAAAATTAATAACTAACCACAGAATCAGCAACAGTATAATGACAAGAAACAACTACCCTCTAGCTTTTTTTTTATTTCTTATCGAATAAATGGTACATTCAAGGTCAAATAGAAGTTGTTTTCTTTCTTCTACGATTGCATGATTTGATAATTTCTAAAATATAATATTTTTTTTACTTGGCATCCTAATTTTTTGATGGTCTTCTAGCATGTTATTCTTTGTAATTTTGGTCCTTTTATTTAAAATACCCAGTGAGAAAGGGTTGTCGCATGGGTTAAAATATGTTTATAAATGGAAACATGGTTCAGGTCCAAACTGGTTTAGGCGATAGCGAGTTTAATTCACTGGCCTTCATTTCTTGCGGCGATATTCATTTCTTATTTTTGCTAATGTCTTCTTCCTAACTTTCTAAATACTTAATTAGACGTAATCATACATTAACAGTCCTGGCCCTGGCTAGGCTTAGAAATAAACAATGTCAGAAATGGGTAAAAAGTTTCTTGTGAATCTGAAATAAGGTGTTTTGGTAGTGCCTGTCCATGTAAGACCAGCTTGTGCCATGCCTAATCTAACCACTAGTTTTAGTTCTATACTAAAAAAATCAATAAACATAAATTTTAAGGGAACCATCCGTACATCAATATGAAAAGGAACAAAGCTTAAGCAGCCAGCCTGAGTATTTTAGGTGCTATTTAGGATACTTCCCCTTCCAATATTCAAATGTAACCATTAAGAATAATTATAGATGGTAAGGCTGGTACAACAATGCGTGTTGAGAAGAATAAAAGAGGGCAATAATTTAAGAATTAGTTTGCAGTACAGTACAGTAGCAAAAGGAGGAACATTGTCTATTCAAACTGGGAAGTAATAGTCTCTTAATATTATGAAATTCTGTCTTATGATAGGCATGACGCTTCTGAAAGCAGAAAGTTTGTGAGAGAGCAGCTGGGTCTGTGCAGCACAGACAAACCAGCACTGCTTGCAAAGCACGGGCAGCTTATTTGCTCTGCAGTTTCATAGAGCCCCCGTCTCAAAAGTACCTATCTGGTCACTGCAAAACCACCTGAAGAAAGGTAGCGACAGACTGCCTGCCCTCCCGCGGGGAATATTCTCTGCGTATAGCTCTCTGGTGAAAGCAGCAAGCAAATTGTTAAGGATTGGAGGAAAGACTTAACTAGAAATGTGGAGTTTGGTTGAGAGATGACTAAGGAGTGTCCTTAAAGGAGGAGTATTTGCAGGTGATGTAAAAAGCTTGAGTGCGTATCATTAAGATCTATTAGCCTTTAAAAAAATACAAAACCAAACCACCAAAAAAAAAACCCCCACCACCAACCTCCTGAAGAAGTGTTGAAAGCCCCGTAATTTCAGTCATTTAAAAGTAGACAAAAGAAAACATTAGCAAATGTAATTGAGGGAACAATTCTGCACTAGCAAAGGAGAGATGAGATAAATCACTAGGTCTTTATCATCCTTAATTTCAGAGATTCAGGTAACAATGAATCATGCCCTCAAAACCACTATTAATAGTTCCATAAAAGTAGCCTGGTAAACCTCTCTTCTAATCAATAGTGCCACCCTTTTTATTTTTATTTGGAGGCTTTTATAGAGAGTCGTGGATGGTCTGGTGCTCACGGCTAAGGGGCAGGAGCACTGCCTACACTTCCCAGCGAGCACAGCCAGTCTGGTCTGCAGGGGAGGAAATCTGCAAAGAGAGATTCAGGCAACTATTATTATGAGAATCCCTCAATGATGTGGGGTGGTACGAAAACACAGGCCTTGCTCCAGTCGTTCTTTATCAGTTGCAGCTTCAAACGCGAACCTGCTAATTGCACTCTCTGCATTTTGGTGGATCCTCCTAAACCCACCGATCCCTCTTCTCAGTTATTGAGCTGACAAGTAATTGCAGCTCTGAGCCAGCTCAGCAAGCCGCCTCTGCCAGGGAACCTGCTGTGGTATCACTATTACCAACAGTAATCATTGCCCCTAAGGAGCCTATGAATGGGAAGGAGCAATGATAAAACAGGTAAATCGGAAGGGAAAAGCATACATTAAAGCAGCCTAACATAATATATAAATGCTAAAATTGCATATGGGAAAATAAAATGTATTTTCGTGGTTAGACTCTTTTCCCAGTACTCTATTTTCAGATTTAATATAGATTTAAGTCAACTCTCGGCTTAATTTTGTTTTGTAATATTCCAGGAGCTTCATAGTTTTTTATTAGGATCCTTATTATCTCTCTTTAACTAGGTTTTATTTTGCCCTTAATATAATAGGAATGGTACAGCCATATTTTATTTTATTTTTTTTTATCTCTGAATGTGTATGTATGACTTCCTTTAGATTTCCTAGACTTTAGTGCAAAGATTCACAAAAAGAGAAAACTATTCATCCTCACCGTGTGCCCCCGGTAGCCCTAAATGATTTTGAAAATCAACTAGCGTTTGATAAAATGGCAGTCACGGAATGAATTGCTGTCAGTTTATTTGTCCTCTAAAGCTTTATCTATTAACTAAGACAAAATTAAAAGGAGCTCTTCCATGATTTTGGACTCTTGCTTCTTTGTACTGCTGTAATAGCTCAGTTTAATGCCAAATGTATCATGTTTATTTCATTTTAATCTACTGCGTGTGAGCCTGATCTCATAAGCTCTAAGTACACAGAACTTGCATTGACTTCAGCTGTATTCATATGCCGTTAGTGGCGGATCAAACCCAAAGAATTTAAACTCCGCTAATTAGCCCTTTAGCGGGAACTTGAGTAATTCGGTACCTTGAATGTTCAAAAATGAAGCAAATCAGTATTTACTGCAACTGTGGAGATTAGAAATGAGTATACTAGGCAGAAAAGTTAATGATGATTCTCTCCATTTTCCTCAGAAGATTAATTGCAAAACTTAATTGTGTTAGATTAAAACCCCATTCAAATAAGTACAGTATGATTGTTAAAATTGTTAGTATGCTCAGAATGAAATTAACTAAACATTTTTAAATATCAAATAAAAGAAATGGCATTTTTCTGTCTGCCTGGTGGGCTTAATACAAACTGCATCAGCAGTAAGTCTTGCGCTAGGAAGTCTTCGGCGACGACGGTCGTGATAGATGGAAAAAGACCCTTATGTAGCAGCGCGAAGATTTTGAAACCGTTTAGTCGGCGCGGCTTTTGCAACAGGTTCGCGGCTAAAGCATTTCATCAAAGGGAAGCGGTCCGCTGTCCCAAGTACCACGCGGATGCACATCGGAAGCTCCGGATACCTGGGGAAAAAAGTTGAGGGGGCGAATTCGCCCCGCAGTTTTTGTTTCCCCGCTGGCAGCTCGCCCTGCTCGGAAGGTGCGGTTCCTTTTCTCCTCTGGGTGCGCTGCTGCTCCATTGTGCCTTTCGCTCTGGCTCAGCGTGCTGTGGCCCGGAGTGGATCAAACAAACCGTGGTGAAAGTTTCCCTCATTTGCATCACTTCTAGACAGCCCTGTCGTACTCTTTGCTGACAGGAAATCACTGTCTTTGTCACCTTTTTTCAGTGATCTCCTTTTGGCAGAGATTGGCCATGTGACCAGGATTAATCACAACAACAGTTCTGGCTCAGAACTCAATGACATGTTTTCCTCAGCACTTCAATAATGGTGTAGAGGAGTCAGTAGGAAATGACTACATTAATTTCAGAGTGAAAAGATAATTAACACTTAAGGACTAGTGCTATAACCTATGGAGCTATTATTCAAATTAAAACTAATGTATTGCAAACTTGTGAAAAAGAAATCCTGTCCTTTAATGCAACTGTTAAAATAATCTTACAAGAGTCCCCCAGTTTAGAAAGAAGCCCTATACTAAACTATATTTAACGCGGCAATATAAATACAGAAAAACTTAAACATTTGAATCTGGAGGCTGAAGTATGTAAAGTGCTTACTTAGATGATATGAATAGGATACTGGCAAACAAAAGCAGCAGTGTGCTCCTAGAATGCTGTGCTTCAAGGAGTTTCCTTGGCAACAGAAATGCAGTTCCAAAAGTAGACAGAACTTTCCTCAGAAAACATACTATTAATAACAACCTTCCGGAACAACTTGGAACAATTTGACTACTTGGCAATAATAATGCCAAGTGTTCTGCAAATTAATCTAACACATAACAGTTATATGTTTCTCTTGCCCATAATTCTCCTGAACTGGGGGACTGAGTTCTCTGCTGTTAGAGGATACAAACGTGCAAAGCGGTTCCAAATGCTGCGCAAACAGAGAGAGGGCTCAAATAGCAGCAGCCTGGAAGGATCAATTAATGTGCTTCATATCATTTTAACTTGTAAAACAGATTAGTTTAATTGGATTACTTTCTTCCATTTAAAACGAGTCCTGCGTACCTACTGAAGCCACGTTGTAGTTCGGTCGTTATTTCAAGCAGATTTTCCCTATAAAGAAAACTTATTAAAAGATTAACGGCCTGTAGAGTGATATATTTGGACAATATGCTTTGGGGGTTGGTTATAAACTGGAAAACGTGAAGATTTTTTGCTCCTACACCGCGTATTTTGCACGGCCCGGGATGCCTTCTGTCCGTCTGGTAATCTGCCAGTGCCTGCACGGAGCTGCTAAAACAGTCAGTGGGAGAAGATGATGATGGCCACTTCGGAGGAAGCTCTCAGCACACTGCAGGATTGAGCCCCTTGTAGGTAGCAACTACAAATCTGCTATGCCTGCAGTATTTTTAGATATGTCATCGTTTCTGTGTGAGCCAAGAGAATAAACTAATTTCAGATTTGCCTTGCCAATAGGAATCATTAGAATTCCACTAAAGGCCATAAGTTTAGCAGACAGGAAAGGTAGGCTCTGCTACTACCTCGACTTTCCCTGAATTCTTAGATCTAAAGGTTAAAAGTAATCAATATCTCATTGTGCAGCCTGATAATAACTAATAACCATGATGTTAAAATCTAAATGATTGCAGATAGCACTTAGGTGTGTTGACCCATTTGGGAAGGCTTTTTAATTGCAATCAGAATAGTCATTATAGTTTGCTAATAAACTTTTAGGCTACCTTGCAAAAATCGCCACCTTTTTGAAATATGACTTTAATGCTATTAGCAAATTATGTCCCAAAGTGAAAGCTTTTATTTTATCTGACAAAGCACGTGTTGCACTTTATAAAGAAAGAGGAGGATTATTCTGCTAAATAATATCAATGGAGATTAACAATAGTAAATTACAGCACTCACTTATGTCTACATACATGGATTGGTACATGTCTCAGTGGAAGCCGTTCTTTGCCTTTGACACTGTAGTATGTTTTTAACTGTCACGTATAGTAAAATTGACTAAGCCAAGTTTTGCAGAAAGCTCTGACTTCGGTTATGGTTCTTTGCGAAGTTCAGTAATTTTCATATGCTAGGCTGGGGTTTTTTTCCCCAACAGGTTAAGAACCTCTCTGACTTTCCACACTAGGTAGGAAAATCAACTGGTTTGTGTGAGAGGTCCCAAAAATGCCTAATATCCCAAGCAGCAGTAAAAAACTGACTGCTATTGGAACATCAACTAAATGAGTTCGAGACCTGATACGGCAAAGTTTCCTCGTCTCTTATTGCAGGGGGTGATGAAATTGGTTAACTTCTTTTTACACAAGTATTTTCACTTCAGTTACACAGGAGAACGGAGTGAAAACTCCTTTGTGACACATCCTATAACAACCAGCTCATTTTTCAGTGGTCCGTATGTTTAACTTTGTAATATGATTAAATTCTGTGCTACTTCTGGCAAATTTTATGTTTTAAAAAGCAGAGAAGAAAATTATTGTTGGCGAAAAGTCTTGCTTAAAGCAGATAAATGTTAAGTTTTAAAGCCTTATATAATTACAACAGGAAACCACTGATTACCATGTCTATGAAATTACAAAGTAAGTCTAGAGAATGGATAAAGAAAGAATATGAAAAATATTTTTACATTTTCTTGGTTGCTTCCATAATATATTTCGAAAGTAAACATGCATTTTTAAAGGCAGTGCTGTAATTTCTATGGAGCAGACTCCCTGTATTTCCGCAAGAAGTGGCTTCATGCATTTCACAAGAGTAAGTGGGTTTCTCCCATTTCTTCCCAGCATGACATTGAAGATGAACTTCACATTGTAGCAAAGCGGTATTTACTGAGCTTGTAGCAAAAGCCAGCACAGCTTTTGGGAGATTAAAGCAGTGTGTCTAGAATGAAAGAGGCATTCGACTTCAAACAAAAGTAAATGTGTACCACATAGCTGTCATCACCATTCCTTACTACAGCTGCAAAACGTGGACAATTTACAGTCATCACGTCAAGCATCTTAGTCAACTCCGCATGCTCTGTCTTTGTGCCCTTGCTGGTGTAAAATGGCAGGATAAGGTCCCAGGCAGCGAGACCTTAAAGCATTGTCAAATATTCAGCACTGGAGCAATGGAGCGGCGCGCTCAGCTGTGGTGGTTTGAGCGCATACGGCCAGCAGTACATTACCCAAAGCCATTTTCTGTTCGTCAAGAATGTGTAGTTTTTAAAAAACGGAAATCGCACCTTGATTGACCCCCAAGGGTGATGAAAATGACAACCTTCATTGCTTTCTGTGTGCCAGGACTGCCTAGTCTCCAAACAAGGCAGAAAGGGCTCGAGATTAGTTTCACTAATTGCTACTAAATTCACGTTCTCTAAAGAACAAGTAAGAATAGCTGAAGTATAGCAGCACTCTGGCCTAATCATCGGACCAAGAGTCCCTAAGAAAAGGTGTTGTACTTGTGCTGTTGGATGTGCAGTCAAACAGCGGGGACAATACCTTACCAGTGCGGCAATGTTCTTCAATACCCCGAACGGAGTAAAGAGGCCATATGAGGTGCCAAAACCTGGGTATGTTCTGAATTCCATTGTTCTTAGCACAACCTTTCAAAACTTTATCCATTCGTCTACAGGAGTTTAGGTTATCTGTGTTTTCTTGTTCGCTGACACGCTGTATCACACGCAGACCATGTGTAAGCAGTGCAGAGTCCTAGAAGCTGCCCTCTCCGAGGCTACTTTTTAATATATAACCGCAGATTTTGTGAAAGTTCGTATGAATCGGCTGACTGGAAACATCTCGTGAAGTGATTTGTAAATTCACGCTTGCGATCCACTCATAAAGTCTCATATACAATAACGCCAAATAAGGGATATCAGTGCTCTATAAACATAAAGAAATTCAAAGCAGCCAGGACTGGGTTCTCTTTATCACGCTGCATCTCAGAACCTTTAGCCGAATATTTCACTGCCTTTGTTCTGGGTAGTGAGACCACGTACTACCCTTAACATCTTATACAATGACTGTGTAACAGAAAAATGTCTCCATCAGGTCAGAGAATAGTGTGTTCTATGCAGTTCTCTGGATATTTTTCTTCCGTGAGGTAGTCCAGTAGTCCTGAGCCCCCATACCCTTACAGAAGCCATAGCATCCTGCCTCGAGGAGTCCCACAGGTTTAGCCCAATCCTGTGACAAACCACCTTTGGTGCGGTGTGTCTGTGCATGTGTCTGCTGTAAAGCTGCCTTCCACTGGTCCCACCAAATAATACATTGAAATAAGATAAAATTAGGAGGATTAATAATGCAATGACAACATAATTTTTGAAGTTGTGTGTGGACACGTTCTCGGTTTTTTTAGCAGCTTGGTGGATTAGGCTTTTTTAGAGGGATAAAAAAAAGTCACTAGCAAAAAATATACGGGGCGATACTATTACCCTATTCCTCATGTCAGTTGCCAATTTTTAATTCACTCTCCTATTTTTTCCCCTCATACTCCAGGAGAAAATATAATTTTTTCTAAAGTCATAGGAATTACGTGCTTTATCCGTGATGTTTTTCTTCATAAACATAATACAGAAAATACTATTTTCTTTCCCAATTACTCCTCATCAGTATACCTCATAAATAATTGATACTGTAATGTTTCTTTTAAAAAACATAAACAAAAAACAAATGACCACAGAAAACCTTTTTAGCAGGCTTTCTATATGAAACCAAAATTCACTAAATCTCAATAAACTTGCAGTGGCAATACATTCAATGCATACATATCTAAGTTATAAAAAATAAGTTGCAATCAAGTATACCAGTTTATAATCTCCTGAATTTCTATTTGTATATGTATTTTATTTGTATTTTTATTTTATATATATTATATTTATACATCAGAAATGTGTAAAGTATCATTATAAAATGTTGATATAAAATATTTATTTTTCTATATTTGTCACCTTTTTACATACTTAAGGTTAGGTGATGTTTTTACATTGTGTGTATGCGTTTTTTAATACATTGTACTAAAAATAGCTACAGCATTTTGTGCTAACTTCTCCTTCTAACAAGGTAAAATAAGCGATTGCTGTAATTTCATTCATAGCTGTTACAGTTGTGGATGCATCATGTTCAAGGGGGTCCTAGGGTAGGGTCCAGCCACCTCCTGTGGCCAGTGTGAAATGCCTGAGGTTCTTATCTTTTTGTGGGTGCTGATATTTTAGCATTGCCGAAAACATGGTCGCTGTAGAATTTCAGTGATCACGAACTGTAAATGCTAGAGTTGGCTTTATGGAGAGATGCTCTTGGGGGAAGACAGCAGTGGTACCCTTCACATCCCATTGTTGCAGAATGACAGGTGCTGTTACAGATGTGCAGGACATACTCCAGGTGTGTCACTGAGCAGACCAGCTACACGCTTGTCACAGCCGCAGAGGTGGCTACGGAGAGGTTGTAGTTTCCCCATACATTGGGAGAAGGGGTCACAGAATCATAGAATGGTTTAGGTTGGAAGGGACCTCGAAGATCATCAAGTTCCAACCCCCCTGCCGTAGGCAGGGACACAGTCATCTGTGAAGACTAATTTAGGCTACTGAGGGAGCTGAGTAGACCAGCCTCTGTCATGAGGAGATTCCTCTAACGGGTGATTCAGAGCAGAAGCTTAAGTTAAGCACTCTGAAATAGTTTCAGAAGCAGCCTTTTCTCTCTTATCTCTTTCTCCACTGATTGTATAAAGAGGTTATGAAGATCAGCCTCACTCGACATTACCTCTCACTGACTCTGTTATCATGAAAAGAAGGTTTTTTAGTACCATTGTGTCATGTCTATGCAGTATTCCAGTTTGAAACCGTGCTGTGATGCATCCAGATTTTGACAGACATTACAGTGGAGTTTGATCATCTCTGCTTTACCAATTGATTTCTCTTAGAAATGGGAGATCATAGATACAGAATTGCTGAGTTTTTCAGGTGGTAACTTTCTAAAGATGAACATTAGACTTCTTGAATGATGGATTGAGACTGACATACATGGTTTTTGCTGGCCTTCATCAAGGAGGACTATGTGTCTGCTGTGCAGGTGGAAGAACAATAATTCCAAAGATCTCTTAGTGTGTTATCATTTGTGGAGAGATCAAATAAACACCATCAGAGGTGAGAAGTAATTAGTCATGGGATACCACTTTGCTGTCTCAAAAAGTTCATCTTTATTGTTTGTTTTTTTTTCAGTAAGCGTATGTAATTTATAGTCAGGGTTCATGTTTCTCCAGCAAGTCAATAGTCAAATGCCTCATAGTGTGAGTAGGGAAGATTTTTGCCTTTTTTTCCCCAGGTCCCAGAAAAAAAAAAAAGTAGAAAAGCTTTCTTCTGAAAAGATTTAGTTTCCTTATTGCTTCAGCTTGGGTCAAAGAAAAATTCTACGCTTAGAACTTCTACCTGATTTAATCTTCAATTATGGTTTTTAGATGCATTGTCTTTGTTAGCTATCTACTAGAATATGTAAAATGTTTACACCGAAGGCTGAAACAGGTAATAGTATAAATAATTAAATGTGTGAAAGAGAGAGAGAATAAAGCAGGTGATGAAAATCACCCCTCTTTTCCACCTTTGCCTCTGTGTGCTGAGCTAGGGACCTTTCTGTCCGTTCCTCTTTCTCGCAGGTTAAATGCTATGACCATTGTGCTGTATGAGCCTTATAGTCTCTTTGTGCAGTTAGTTTCCTTGCTAAGTAGAGCGTAAAATTCACAAGATGCCTACTAAAAATTAGAATGGGTATGAAGATACGTATTTTATTCAGTTTTAATAAACATGCAGGATGATTTTTTTTTTTTTTTTTTTTGTAAATATGGCCAAACAGCAGTTCCTCATCAACTCATGAATACACACAGTAGATTGGTAACTAACTCCCGGAGCCCAGAGGATCGGACACGAGGGAGCAGGTTTCACTGCAGATGGAGACTATCGGCCTGGGCTCCCTGGGCCTGCCAGAGTTCAAGAATCAATCAAGGGAGGGAATAAAGAGCCAGTTTACGACTAGAAATATTAAATTCTTCCGTCTTATTTCCCCAAATGTAGCATGTGAGATCTGAGGCAATAATCACGTTAGAGAGGAAAGAATTAGCTGCGGTTACCCGGGTGAAAAACACCTAAAAATCATAGGACATAGATAGCAGTGACTCTGAGCACCAGGAAAACTGGAAGTCCAGAAAAAAAAGGCTTTGTGTTGAAGCAATAGAAACAATGTTTTAGTCTCTTAAAAAGAATTGATCAGAATGATACAAATTATTATGAGTAAATTTAAAGCTACGAAAAGTTTTTTTTAACCAATAATGGAAACAGAGAAGGGGGTATGGTACGGTGCCAGGAACTAGAGCACCCATGTGGAACTGGAGACATAAAACATTTCTTAATTGTATCTCTTCCCCAGGATCACTTGTGAAATACACAGTTCCCATTCACAGGGAAGACGTTAGAGTAAAGGCAATCTAATATATGCCTCCAAACAGTGGCCAAACTGTCCAGAGGAGTGCCAAAACAGAAACAGCAGAACACACACATAGATGTAAGTCAAAAGAACCCATGAAGCAGGGCAGATGCAGACTGGCTGAAAAAGTAGGCATTTCAGTGCAACATATGTAGTCTAACAGGCAACATGAAAAGCAGAAGGAAAAACGTTCTTGAGAAAAAGAGCCCGGCAGACAGATTGAATATTGCAGTTACCTTTGAAATTAAAATATAGTGTCTGAAACCATTGAGAATTTAAGGTTTTAATGAAGAAAGAGATATCTGTAATGTGACTTAAGCAGATCTAAAGATTCTCAGTGTTCTGGCGATGCAGAAGGCTGCCAGGCATTCAATTGCTATATTTGCAACTATGCTATTAGATCAATGACTAATTTGATACCAGCTGGGTTGTGGAGCCAGCTGCAGTGCAACACTGATAAGGAGCAAAATTAGACTGGAGAGATGCAACCAAGCACTGCAGATGTGCAATGAAATCATTATGAGACCAGTGGATAAACGCAGTCAGTCAACAAGGAACCCCTGAAATAAGAGATGTCATCACTTAAAGTTTACTATAGCTGTTTTACAAGAATTCTATGCTCCCGTGGCCACAACGCTGTGCAAGCTCTGGTTTCAATTGGAAGGCAATATTCAAAGCAGTACCTGAAAGAAACGGGGAAGTCACTGTGTGCTTCCATGACTGTAACATGTTTGAAGAGGATGAGCACTTAGACGTTAAATTGAAGTTAGCACAAAACCCCGCAAATCACCCTAGACGCCACCAAAACAGAATTCCGTTAGTCTAGTAAAACTGCTGAAAATGGCAACGTGGCAAAGCCGAGGCCATGTGCCCGCACAAAATAATGCAGAGTGGATAAGCGATCCACTAATGGTCAGAAAATCTTTGAGTAAACCGATTCCAAAATGCTGAAAGCCTGGGACACGTTACAAATGTTTTTAAGGGCAACAGTATTCACTGTGATGTCAAAGACACGTTTTGGCATATTGATCTGAATGAACAACGCAGCCACTGTTTTGTTGCATACTTTGTCGGGTATCTGTGGGCTTTTACGCTCATCAGTCTGAGCTTCTAGAGGTGTTCCAGTGTAATATGGACTAGGCGCCCTTCCTCTAGTGAGTAGCTGATGGCAATCTAAACCTAGGAAACAAAAATGTCAAAGAAGAGGCAATCCATAAGCAGCTCCTAAACGGAAACCTGGACAGGAGTATTAATCTAAATGCAGAAAAGCCGAAAGAAACTGAGTCACCTGTGGGTGGCATCTGTTGATTTTTGATGGACTTTCCTGCCGTCCATGAGAAACCAGGAGCCCCTCGGGAAACAGGCAGAACACTTGACAGAAGCACAGTCCAGTCTTTCAT
The DNA here is from genome assembly GCF_965231255.1 of Vanellus vanellus. Classification (NCBI taxonomy): domain Eukaryota; kingdom Metazoa; phylum Chordata; class Aves; order Charadriiformes; family Charadriidae; genus Vanellus; species Vanellus vanellus. Next base: position 42,161,333 of record NC_138911.1, read on the forward strand.
AGAGACAAACAACAGTTCTAACAAATTTTTTGCACACTTGGCAAAAGCCTGTGGATTTTTGCCATAGTCAATAAAGAGTGACTCAAAAAAAAAAAAAAAGTTAAAGGACCAAGGGCAAATAAAAGGAGGGGGGAAGATACCAGTGCTTAAATAGTAAGATTATTTTAAAGGACTGAGCTGTGGTCTTCCACTTTAAAGAAGTGGGGTAGAATTGCAGAGCTTTAGGAGGATCTCCTGGAGCTCCTGTAGCAGCTTCTCCATCATTTTTCCCCACACCATGGTAGAAGTAGTGAATGAATATAGGGGTAAGTAAGAATGAAAATAATGTTCCTTCCAGCAGAGATCCTGGTTTCTGAAATCAGCAAAACTAGGAATTTCTGTCTTGTCCAGAAGCAGCAGCATGTCTTGCTCCCTTCACATGCACAATGCACTTGTCTTCCAGGAGAGGTAGTGTACCACACGTTATCTGATGGGCAATATCTCACCCTTAAGACACCACCTGCTGCCTCCAGCTGCAGACAGACCCACACCCCACTTTTTTTTTTTTAAAACTCAATTCAAGTGCTGGATGTATCTCTACAAAATAATGAACAGTACTCAGTCTTCCATAAAAGCAGATTAACATAGTTAGGAACTTAGTGTAGATGAAAGCAAAGAGAATGTTCTCGTTTAAAGACACATATCTTCATTAAGTTCAGTTGTCTGTAAGATACATATCTATACACATGTATTTTGTCTAACAGCACAAATGCTAAATAAGTAAGCTCTGCTATTCCTGGCACATTTCAGAGTTACTCAGAGTATTAAAATGTTGAGCAATAAAATGCGTATTTCATGGAAAATGTTTCTGTTTGGCTCGCATTAATTAAAATTCAACACATCTTTTTAGAAGCCAGATTAAAAGGGAGGTAGAATATTGCTGGCCAACTGCAACAGGCAACAGCAAGCAGAAGAGCTTATTGAGGAGACAGGTGAGATGTAAGTGAAGAGTTTTTTGCATCTCTTTTAAAAGCCATGTGTCCTGCAAGCTATTTCTTGGCTGAATGGCAGGGTATTCTCTCTCTGCGGACCAACCATTTCCAGAGACAGTGCTTTTCATTGCCGTGGTAAACCAGCAGGTAGGAAATCCTGACCTTGGTGCGGAGGCGTGCTCACATGATAGCTTAAATTTTCTGGTTTGTCCCCGCATGTTTAAACAGTGAGGAAATATATTTCCTGCGCTTTACCCAAGTGAATTCATGCCAGAAAATGAATCTTCTACCAATTTCCCCTGTTTTCTTTCCTCAAACCAGTCACTAGAAATATACTGCTATAATAACTTGCACATCATTTAAACGCTGTTATGCTCATGGGTGCCTATATATGTTCTGAACATCTCTTCACTGTCTGGGTAACCTCCAAACAGGGAGACCTACAGTGATGTGAGAGCTGATGGCTTAGATTTTCGGTTTGATTAGAATCAGCATAGAGCATTTGGATCATGAGTATGATTTGTTTATAAATTTGCTGTAGAGTTCTTATGAGAAAAGGCTTTTTTGTAGATACTTATGGTTTTATAAGATTTAAAATAGCACAGAACACCCACCATTTCCATTCACATACATACTGCTTTGCTCTCTAGCGCTTTCTAAAGTCTTCCCTCCTGAAGCATACGGTCCCTTTTCCAGGTTCTTCAGAGACCGCTCCATCTTTGAATTCCTTTTGTAGCTATATCTTTTAGCTTGCTGACTTCATCTGCCAGGGCAGAATTTGCTACCCTAGTGCTACAGATTTCAACACCAGCAGATTCTGATTGGATAAATCTCAAAGCACTCTCCCATGTTCTGATCCCTCATTGTCAGGTCATCCAACAGTTGAGGATCTTTCTGAAGTTTTGACCTGAACTCATCTCTTCAGGCGTCTCAGTTACTTGTCACTAGTCAGCAGTGACCTTACAATTCATATTCACTTCTTTTTCTGAACGCACAGCATCACCAATAGCTTGCACTGATGCCTGTTGTCATTGCTTTGCGTGGCTGTAAGATATTTGGACCCACGTCTGTGGGCATAGTAGTCTTAGTTCCTACATCCTTTTAACTAGTGGTGCTGGCCAACGTGTTTTTGTCTACCCTGTGTTCGAGCTTCCCAGGGAAGCTCCTGGAAAACAGTTATGGTTTTTTTTTGATCCAGACCCTAGTCTTGCCTAGGAAGCTGAGGGCTATAGTGTGATAGAGTGACCTGTTATGGAACCTTGTTTATGAAGTGGCATGGAAAAGCCTAGGAACTTGGCTCCTGTTCGTTTTTAACACAAGGAGACATTACTCAACCAACCTTGGTATCCTGCCTCAAGCAGTGACCACGCCCAGAAAACCTAAGATAAGGTAACAAATTGCTCTCTTTTATATATACTTACATTGGTTTCAATAGGCTTTAGTTGATGGGGTTTATGCATTTCTTTCATGATTATCTTTCCTTTGTATGGTCCTCTAATTTTGCATTCGTTTAAAATGGATAATTAGCAGATTTGACCACCAGGTGGCCTACTACACTGCGTTGTTAGCGTATGCCCTAACTCATGTCTTGAGAAGGGTGTACAATAATATTTATTAAAGTGTCTCTTGTTAGATGGCATTATTCCGTGAGTGCAAATGTGGCATTTGTAATCTTCACTTGGTCTTTTTTGTTGTACCAATCAAACGTAAATGTAGTCGTACTAGTGGGACTTTTTCAGACCTACGAAATGTTGCAAAATTAAAAACATACATAACGTCCTTAAAGATTTTTGGATGGTTTAAATATCCAAACCTTTTTCTTGAGTGCTTAATGGCTTTTCCAAAGGACAGTTAACTTCTGCCTCTGCCATTTCTTCCACACTTTATTGAAGAGGCAAAGAATAAAATCAATTCAATGGCAATTCTTCAAACATCAGTACCAAATGCCAATCACCAATGAGCTGGAAAAATTACCTTTAATAGGGTTAATGTAGTGCTAGTATAGTCGCTTAATGTACAAAAGCTCTATGGCCTGTTCTAAAATATGTATTCATTACTTTAATTTCTTTAAACTTCAGTTCTATAACGACGTATTATACCTCTAGCATAATAGCTAACAAAATGACCTAATATAGTTCCCTCAGATGTAGATTTGAAAAAACTAACCTAGTAATGTTAGGAACAGGGAGCATTCAACAAAGTATACTTTTTTAAATTTTAGAATTGTCACTAATTATAAAATAATTGTTAAGCTAGGTAGTACAGCCGTTTAAACTAAGTGAAACCCCTTTCTTTATTTCATTGAAGTGCAGATACCATTCATGAAACTTCTGTCACCGTAAAAATCAGTCACTTATTTTTCCTGATATTCTTAATAAAATGTATTCATTAAAAATCTGAAAAACACAGAATAAGCGATGGGATCTTGTTCTTTGCCCCTCATCCTTTCCTCCGTTTTTTTCTTACATTTTTCCATCTTCATTTGGAATTACTGAATTCCCTACATATACAGCACAGTATAACAAACATTCGTCAGCCAGGCAGACAACAGTTAAAGTTGAAGACATCAATGCTCATTACTTTAAGCATATATCTTTTCCTAATGGGCACAGAACTTTCCAATTCGTGTTTGAACAGCCAGACAGCTATCATGGCACGCGTGGTTACCATGATAGGCTCTCCGCAAAGCAGGACCAGAACGTCTTGAGAGAATGCCAGAAAGACAAAAGTTCATGTCCTTCCTCGTGTTCACTCTTGCTGAAGTAGAATCAAAATACCTCAAATTTGCTTCGTATTACTTCACTACTGGCTTTGTGTCCTGATATTTCCTGCTGCCGCGGTCCTTTGAAGCATTTATTTCCTTCTCAGATATATGCATATCTTTACCAGTTTTCAAGATGTGCCTTTTTCATCTTTTTTATGTAGAATTCAGACATTAAAATAGCAATAATTTCCCAGTCTCTAAATGCACTGGCATTGCAAGTGTTATATAGATCTGAGTATCAATGCTGTAGTCACAAGTGTATCGGTCTGCTTAGAGCACAGAGAATGGCATTTCAGTGAGGCAACATAAATCAACACGAACTTGTGGGGCTTTTTTCTAAAATCCTCTTTTACAGTTTCACTGCAGTATCTTTACAGAAATATTCCTTTTTTAATTGCTGAAAGACAGGTTGGATTAATATACAGTTTTGCTATGTACCGGTTTCAGAGATGCTCATTACAAAATCCTAAACACAAAGGGGCAGATTCCCTGGTCTGTCAAGATCATTTCATGTTCACCTTTACAATTTCCAAAGTGCATCTAGAGCAGTCGGTGGTGTGCACTAGGAAATAACTCTCCTTGTGGGTGAAATTCTCATCGATACCCACTTCTTCTGCTACTATGGTCTTTTTCTCCTGCTCCCCATCCTCCTTTCCAGCATGAATAAAAGCAGAAAAAAAAATCTTTAAGTGAACAAGGAGAGCCTAATAAATAAAAGCCAAAATGCGAGTACAGGCAATATTGTCCATAAGCACAACGTAAATCCAAACCCATTATTTTTCATTTATATCGGGGCCAAGTTATTGGAAATTGGCTTTCTGACAGCCCTAGGAAGAATCAAGCCTTAAGGACGTCCAAAGTGCGTGTATTTTGAGTTCACCAGCCTCTGCAAAAATTGTTCTGCTTCTCTATGTTTTGGTTCTATAGCTTGTAATCCCAGAAACACCAAACAGAGTTAACCCGAGATCAGTGCAAGTCATTTGGTTTCATGTTTGATTCTTGTAGTAACGTCATGCTTTCACAGACTTTCAAGCTATTGGCAAAGGTATAAGAAGATAAAACAGCTGGACGTTAAAATTAAACAAATTCCAACTAGAAACAGTTTCCAACAGTGAAGGAAGCTAGTTATTTATCATCTTACCAAGGAATGCTATGAATTTTCCGTCATCTGCATCTTTAAATCAGGGCTGGATGCAATATCAAAAGATTTTCTCTAAGCCAGAAAGTAGAGAGCTTAATATAGGAAGAGAAGGTAAGACTATGGCACGTTTTATACAAGTGGTGAGGTTAGATTATGACAATTTCTTGAACTTCTGATCTGTGAATCAGCCCAAGTTTTGTCAGAGAATATTTTGGCAGAATGCCATTAGAGATGAGAAGAAGCTTTCAGCTTTCATCATGCCAGCAAATAACAGAGTTCACATTTAGCAGCAGCATAAATCCTTGGAAACAGACACCTGGAATCAGGGAAATAGAAAGAAACAGAGGAAAAGTTTCTTTTGTTTCTATCTCACTAGTAGTTCAGTAGACAAAATGAGTTCCGTTTCACTGCATTCACGTATTCTTTTAAAGGGAACTATATGGCGTTGTTTCCTAAGTGTCTTGTACAAATAAAGATTTATTGGCTTTAGAGCTGAGGTATTTCCTACGATGACTAAATTGTATCATAAGTACAATAATTCTTTTTTTTTCAGTCTCGTGTGAAACAAGCGATGTTAAGTAGTTCTGAGCTCAGACAATATATTCTGTTGGACGGAATGCTGGAGCGGGTCACAGAAGACCTGTGTTCCCACATCAGAGATCTTCGCTAACGCCAGACACGGCGTCCGTCTGTATCTCGGTTCCCCATTTTAAATTGAGAATAATATTTCTCCCCTTCCCAGGACTGTTGCAAGTCTGCAACTATTTGGAGCGTAGGAACGGCAAGCTTGAGCCTGCCGGTAAAAGGCTGCATTAGGCATACTTTTGCTGGTGGCCATTTGGAAAGCGGCTAAGTATCTCTCCGAGGCACAGCAGCTGTTGGAGGTACAGCGAGACTGGCTTTCAGCATGTCCTGGATTGTTTTTTTTCCAACATTTCTGGACAGAACTGAAGTTCATAGTAACAGCTCGCCCCATCACATCACATCGCAGAATAACAGAGTGCATATTTCTGTTCCTGGTGGTTCATGATCACACTTCATATGCTCCTCGGAAGTTACAAGGCTCTCAGAGCAAGCCCAATGCCATGTGTAGGTGGCCAGAAGCAGGATTTTTTGGCCTTTTTTCCTTTTCTTTTCCCGTTACACGTGTGATAGTTCCTCTGATTTTTATTGCTTAGGTTTTTTCTGTCTTAAATTATTTAAAATATTATTACATTCAGAAAGTCCATTTTTAGAAGTGAACTCGGAGTCTAGTTTTCTAAGACTCCGGGGGTTGAAAAAAAAATCATATCATTTCTCATGTATGTTAACTTTTAGAAACTATGGCCCCACTGATATAGTCCTTTAAATATCATTCAGCAAATCTAGTGGTGGTGTTAAGTGTTCTAGAATTTAAATACATCTGGGAAGAAGTTTTTCCACCTTCAAGGTAGTCTGGCTTTGGCTGAAGAAGCTGCCTGGGCATAGCATTATGCTGTTTCGGTCGCCGGCGAGGAAGAGAGAAAGCATCTGTGTTAAATACCCATAGGTCCGTCAGGGCGTTATCAGTCTCAGATATTCTGGGGAAGGCTAGTTGTTAGTTCTCACAGTTCAGTCACCTTTATACGCTTAGTTTCTTTGAGGGACTATTGAACTTCCTATCGATAAGGCAAAAAATGATCACTGCTGTAGCATTTGCTATCAAAGCTGTTCATACCGTAAAAACGGAAATATTTTCTTCCATGTTAAAATAATTCAATGACATTTGTGAGGTGTACAGCTTCTTGCCAGCTCTTCTAATTTAAAACATTATCTGTTTGAGGAAAACATATGTTAGAAATTTTTAATTCAGCGATAGGAAAGGCACTAATGAAATATGCATGTATGAATTTTGTATTGCATAAGTTTCCTCTTTCTTGAAATGTGATTAAAAGCCAAACATCTGGATTATGTTTAAAAAGCTTGAATTTCCAGTTTTCAGAGAGATTCAATCTATTTTGACACTGTACACTTAGCCTTAACATTTTCAGCATGCTGTTAACATTACTCGCTATTGTAAAAAAATAAGTTCAGGTTTAAACAAAGTTGGACTTCTCCTAATGCTAAAAATGTTTTCCGAAATAGCTGTTTCTGCAGCATTCACACAGGCATAGTTTAGGCTGTGTCAGCAGTTCCATTATAAATTTGCTCTTGAAAGCGGTTTGTAGTTGATCATAAAAATAACTTTTCAACTTGAGAGTGTTTTTTCTTTTATTTTAAAAGTACTATGTTTTTTCCTAGAATAATATTAAAAATGAAATACTGAGTTCTTAAGAATTTGTAAGTTTTGGTATAAATTGAGACTAGACTACTGTTAACACAGATAATGCTGTTGGGCTGCTAAATTTCTCCTTTTGTTTTAATAACATTAATGTCTACTGGAAAAGTGAATAGTTATCATCTGCTATGTCTCTTGAAGGGCTCAGGATACGTCTTTCTGGAGATGATAATAAGTAGTTAACTATGTAACTTTCTTTTCAACATGTTTTAACAATAGTTTTGATGCGGAACGTTGCAATGGTATTGCTCTAAGAGGAATTACGGTGATTGCCAGTGTTTTCGATAGTCAGCGGAGATGTTTTAGCACTCCTAGTGGACCTGCTGTGACATAACTCAAGGGAAAGTATAAGGAACAAATCAAATAGCACATTATAAAAACTGTTAGCTTTCACTTTACTTAATACAGTACAGGATGCGCATTTAAAATAAAAATGACATTTTTCGTTGTAACGCTGGGGCAAATTGAGAAATCTGCTGTCAACAACCTTTCTGATCAGCACCCAGATGGGCCCTCAAACAGGTGTAAGTTCTGTTGTGCAGAAAAAAGTCCTAATACTTTAAAGATCTCATTGTTACCTTAGATACTACAGGTCACGGAAACTCAGACCCCCGTGTTGTGAGTTTTGAGACTGAGCAAGCTAGCCGCAGAGTCTGTCTGGTCTTGACTTGAGGTCGCTCACCAGCCTGCAGAGGTTGCAGGGCTATCGCGACAGGCCAGGGATTCTGTTTTCTTTTTTCTCACTTGACAAGGTCTAGTAATGTGGATTGCACAAGCCTTAAATGGCGGGTGTACTGATCTTTGTGGATTCTCCTGTCCTTTGGTGGAGACTTTGAGTTCTGCCTCTGTTGGTCTGAGGAACTTAGCTATCCATTTGGCTTTTTTTTTGCAGTGGGGAACCTCTTCTCCCATGAAACAGTATAGCAAATAGGTAAGAAGAAGAAGGATCCAGAGATATTCTACGCTCAGACATATCCCAGTAGGTATTGCTAGAAGAGAGGATAATTTATTTGTCGATTTTCAGTCAGACTTCACTCGCGGGAGGCTATTACTGACCACCATTAGCATTCTGTCTGAGTAACAATGGAGTAAGGACTTCAGAAGAGCCAGTCTGTGAAAGATAAATGCGCAGGAACAGCCATTTCAAAATAGAACGATGCCTGTAACACACAGCCTGACAATAGTCAGTGCTTTTGGAATTAAATCTTTGTGTAGAGGAGTTCCAATTTTATGTTTCATGCATACTGTAGAAGCAGGCGCAGCTTAGCATAAGGGAGGATAACAGGTTATAAATTACTTTATTTGATTATCTTTTTCAAAAAAATCTCCATAATCTTACATTGTTGTATTCTGTTTTGTAAAAAAGGACATGTAAATATGTAGCCGTATGAGATTGGGTACGCGTAGGGTCAGCATTTCAGAACAGCCAGCCAAGGATGGACCTGCAACTCCACCTTTTTGTTTGCAGGCCAAACAGTTTCCCTGCCATCAGACACATCTTCTGCTCAGTAATGGGCTAACTGCAGTCTACACCAGTATTTTGGAATCTCCCTTACTCTGTGTTTTTCTCCTCAATAGATATACCTGAGCAGAAACCCAAAAGTACAGGAGCTGTTAATTCCTAAAGAGCACCATTTTCTATTTATTTATTTATTATGTTTTATTTATTTGTTATATTTTAATTATTATTATTATTATTTGTTTATTATTCTCCAGGCAACTAAATACATGTAAATTAAGCTAAATCCACATTTGATATTTTAGGCATGTCTGTTGGTTGCATCTGTATTAGTCTGTGCCAAAAGTCGCACCTCTGGTGCAAGGTGCGAAAAAACCCTCACAGCTCTAACAGCGCTGTCGCGAGCGCGATGCAAGACGAAGCTCAGAAATTCCGTCGTACGTCAGCCAAAGATCCCAGTAAAACACATAGTTTACGAGATCGATAGCTTGTTAGAACGTGAAGTACGGCCACTCTGTGGCCTTACCTGAACTGCGCTATAACCTGTATCGTGGGACCACGTTCTACCGCCGCCTGCCGGGATTGTCTTTATTTGTAGACGGGTGGCGGTTCGTAGATCTAGCCGAATCTCACGCACCTGGTACTGGCTTACCCTCGCTATACGAATTCAAACGGCTGCATTTCGGCTATATGTTCTTAGCAATCTAATGATATTTAAAATCTGGTTAATAGTGTAGTAAATAACTGGTATTGCTACAAAATTGCATTCCGAAGGTAATGGGATTGAATTTCAACACAAGTTGACACTCAATTAAAATTTCCATATATCTAGTGAATTAGCCAGTTCTTGGCTGCTATATTAAGGTGGATGTCTTCCTGCTTAACTGAACACTGAGCGAGACAGGCAAAATGCGTAATAAAGCCAAATCAAGACTTAATATAGCCACTCAAATTTTTATTGTTTGTATCGAGTAGTAAGCTTGCAGAACAAACTCAGGGATGTGGATTAAAAAAATTTAAATAATCAGTGTTGAAACAAAATTCCTCTACGTTTAGAGTAATGAAGCTTAAAAAAAAAAAAAAAAAAGAGAAGTCCTTAAAACTTCTTACTGAATTACTGCCATCAGCCAGTAGATCCATGGGGCTTGTTCGGCTAAAAGCCACAACAGACTTTGTAATGCAGTGATGTAATCTTGGCTTTGTGTCATTTATATTCAACCTAAAAAAACAATTTTCCTGAATAGACAGGCTGACAACAATATTGTTCAGTGTTGGTTTTTATTTGGATTGTTTCCAAATGGTTCATATGCCTCCACAGCAACACGCCATGCCCGCTTAAGTTTTTACTGTGAATTCCGAAGTTTCCCCTTTTTCCTCGCATTTTATTTTGCTTTTAAAGTCCCGGTTATGTTTGTGAAACTAACCAGCTCGGCCACAAAATTAGGATGTATCTTGCAGAGTGCATTCATTTTACTTTTTGCATATTTTTCCCGAGGTCATGTCAAGGTTAGTTTGAATTCCATCCTACATTAAGACTTCTTTCACAGCTATTTAGCTCTGCAGCCTACTCCCCGCTGGGGTCTGCCCCTTGGGCACGTCAAAGCTTCAGACCTGACAAATCACACACAGATGAAGCTGTACAGTTTTTTAAACAGTTTCATCAGTAACGTGGGGTGGGGTGGGGTTTTCTTTCCCCCCTTTACACTATACTTCCCTCCCCCCCACCCCCCCACCCCCACTACGGTTTATTCTCTGAATTGCAATATCCTGAAGACTGATTTCCGTACGGAAAATTCCCTCGCACAGGCGAGTTGTAAAATAGAAATGGCGTTGCAGAGTACGTGCCACTCACAGCCTCCCAGAAACTGAAAGTACTGCAGATCCTCTTAATTAGTAACAAGCTATAGCTCCTTGTCTAATAACTGTAATCGTATTGTTAACATCTATTTGCACAGAAGAGCCTAAACCTATAAAGGCTGATAAATATTCAAAATTTATCGTCCATATTGCGAACCCGTTAGTTATCCGGGAGAGCTGGTACTTGTTCACAGGAATAAACTTCTGCCATCCTTGGAATTACTCAGCTGAGTAAGTGTTCATCGGTGTCAAGAAATGACGCCGTGCTTTAGCAGCAATCCTTATGGGACCTGGGAAATCTGAAGCGGGTGTGTACGCAGATGTATATATAATCAGCTTCACAACTATAGGCAGAGCTTTCGCCACCTACATTCACGCACAGACACACCCCCCCGTGTGTATGCGTCTGTCGCTGCACAAAACCCGGTTCGCGGTGAATAATGCGGCTTGCAGGTGAAAATAAATTTTCTGAACTTCTTAGCTGTAGACTGCTATCTGCGTTTTAGCGTTTTGTGAAACGAATGGTGCCACACCGTTTCCCGTTTAATTGATGAAGTTCAAATGCTTGGCTGCTAATGAGTGTATTAGCAAACAATATACCCTTAACAAGCTTAAGCAGCTCAGGATTTTAAAAAGCAGCTTACTGTCCTCCTCATTTTTATAAGACAAAATGTGCTGCCTTCTACAAACTGCTTGATCGACTGATGAAGTACTATAATTATAGTTGTATTGCAGTTTTGACAAAGCCACAATAACAGATTGTAGTTTAGTCCCCACTCTAGGCACACAACTCTTTGCATCACAAAACCCGGTTTTACTGGTCTAATTCTTACGGAGAACAAAAGGCACCTGGAGATGTTAACTATATACTAAAAGAAAACTCGGAATCTAGGAAATAATAATATTGAAGCGTGACTTTTCTTCTCGCAGTTTGTTCATTGGGAATGGTATCTAATGAAGAGTTGTCTAAAGGCTTGCTTGTTTGGAACTAATTAAAGACAGATATCCTAAATAGAAAAAGGATCATGGGAATTACATTAGGTGTCTGGAGACTTGTTATTCTTTTGGTACTCGGAGTAGATTGTGGAAGTTGTTAGGGCTTCAAGAAATGAAGCGAGCTAATAAAAAGTTCTATTTTTCTGGTTATTGGCCAACTATTGTATTTTTGTTTGCAATAAGATTTGTGCCAACAGGCTAGGGGCTTGAATAAAACATTTAAACATTTGTGCATTAACACATTATGGTGAAAAGAGAGTCTTGTGCTTTCACTCAGTGCATTTCAGCCTTCAATTAATGTGAAAGCACTACAATGCCTATGCAACTTCTCTTGCCTAGTGGTGCACCATTTATCATTGCAGTTTTACATTGACCTTGACACCCACTTCATTAGAATAAAGATTGTCTACCATTTAGGTTACATTGTTCCTCTGCACAGAGACCCCATGCAAATTTCTGTTCAGATAGAAGAGCTGTGAGCCTGTCAGAGGTCATCTGCATTAAATGATTGCAGCTATTTTCCAACTGCTTCTTTTCATTCTACTCAATTCAGGCTAGGAGGATCAATCAAGCCCTCTGCCTGAAACAGTGGGACTGCTGGGAATATAACTGTTTTTGGTAGTGGTGGATATGCCCTAAACAGTATTAAATATTTAATATAAATTCATTAAAGGGCATACAAAGTCTTCAAAAAGATATTACGTTTACAGTAAAATTTAAAGGGTTGGGATCACCTTCCTTAAAAAAAAAAACAAAAGGCAGAACAATGGGCGCCGACTGCATAATTTTTTAACGCAGGCAAAATTTAGTTCATGAAGTTCCTTAATATTTCCTTCAGTGTGTTTATTTCTCTGGCTGCCGCAGAAAGGAGTGCGTAGCAGAGGCGTAGTCCGCATTTGCTACTTTCTGAAAGAAAAAAGCAAGGTGTCTGCAGGGCTCGAAGACCAAAGTGCTAAGATTTGTTTTGTTTCGCAGGCACGCACCCATAGGCACATGCACTCTCACGCAACTACCTATTGTACTATTGTGCTTATTTGTAGGGGAAAAAAGCAAATGGAAATAAGTTAGCGCTCTCCTTCTTGAGTTTCCGGAGTGATATAATTGGAATTAAATTATTAATGGGAGATACTTAAAAAAGATTGTTTTATGATCTTCTATTAGAGAATTTGCAATTCATTTTAATATTTGTAGTTTGATTTATATTAAAGATAATGCAATCTATGTCCAATTAACAATACATAGCCAATGTAATATGATTTCCAGATCATGCAAATGGAATAAACTGGAAGAGGAAAAACTGATTCTTAACCTCAGATGTAATTTGCTGTGTGAGTTCTGGCAATTTTAAATGACATTGCACTTTTTAATTTTTCCAAAGGCTCAGCAGCAAATTTATCCCAATCAAGAAAGCCTATTATTAATTTACAAGGACAATTGTAGGAGTCTTTATAATTTCCCTGTGCAATTATTTGCCATAAATTGCTAACAGTGAAATACATGAAGTTTGCAAGAAACAGCAACTGCTATTTATCTAGACAGATCGCTCGGCCCAGATCTTGAATGTTGTCCGGAGGTTCTAGCGCTATCGACAGCGTAAGAAATATAACCAGGCTTCCGGACGCTTTCTAAAATGTTTCACACTGATAGTACCAAAAAGGTAGAAGCGTTAAGAGCTATTGTGAAGGGTAGGCTGGCCTCTAGCAGATTCCTTCACTTTGCTTGTATACAGCTGAGCTTTGGACCCCGGACTTTGGAATAAAAAGACTCTTTGTTCATCACTGAATGGCATTAGGCATGGGCTTCCTAAGGGGCCACCATGAAGCCTAGCATGAAGAGTGCAAACATTATCCAGAAAGCAAAGCGAGAATGCGTGTGAAGAGAAGATGGACAAATATTGCTGTACGTGCATCATCGCTACACGTTTAGAGAGAGATTTTTATTACATTTTTGCTGAATTGGCTGGCGGAATATCCTTTACTCAATTTTATGCACGCAGGACGCTTTGCAAATGTGTGCCACCACGGGCTACGCGTGCACATACAGACGCGGAGCATGTGTGTTTATGCATTTGTGTCCACAGCGGTCGAAACGCCCCGAAAGGCAAGTTTTTAAAATGTAAAGATCCGATCCAGGTGGAACTAAAATTGCAGGTCACTCAGTCCTGATCTCCCTTGTGCATCGTACAGCGCCGTTTGACTGAAGATACTTTGTTAGTGTGTGAAAGATGGAACGCAGGACATCTACAAATAGCACACCCTTATTCCAATAATGGAGAAAGTTCAGTGGCTTAATTCTTCTGTACTTCGTAGCCATAGCTCCACTGTGTGTTCAGTATGTCTGGTCTCTTTTCACTATAACCAACAGAAGCACCATACAAAAGTCCCACAATGGATGTCTTAATCTCTCTGTGTGCTTTTAGAGCATTATTTTGAATTCCATCGTGCAGGCTTTTTTTTTTTTTTTTTTTTTCTTTCCTCTTCTGAAGTTTTATTACAACAACAGAATTCCCAGGGAGCTTTAGGGGCAAGGTTCGCATAATATTGCTCGAAAGTTTTGCTGGAGGGGTGGAATCCGCACCCCGGTCCCCATCATCTTTTTGTGGTGTTTCTCTTTCTGAAAGATGCAGTGCGCAGTCTTACCCAGTTGTTAACTGTGTACAGATTTTTTTATTGTTTACCAGACAGTGCGCATCTACGAACCTTTCATGATGATTTCTTTCTCTGACCTCTCAGTGACTAGGCATCTTGTTCCTTAACACTGAGGGAGGCTGAAAAATGCTTGAGTTGCTCAATGTGTGCCTTCTATACCAGTTTCAAAATGGCTTATTCTTCTGGTTTCCATGGTGACAATTAACACTGTTACAAGGCATTGTTCCAGTCTCCATTTGGGCTGAATTTTCGGGTGTGATTTTTCACACAAAAAATGTTTTATATAATTTTTTAAAGGGAGGAAAAAAAAAAAAAAGGGGAAAAAAAAAGAAAAAAAAAAAGGCACAGTTTAGTATAAAGTGTCCAAACATGTGTCTCAATCAAGCCTGCCCGGATTTCTTAGAATATTTTTATCAGGAGAAGTAAGGTTTTAACTTGCTTTGTTTTGGAATTCAACTTCTCGTGGTTTAAATTTTTTTGCCCGACTTACTCACGGATAAACGCTACTGCCTTTTTTTAAATTCCACTATTTGTTCTTTGAGAAATATTGATCGTATTGAGTGAGAAGGAATAAAAAGCCAAAATTCTTTAACTTACATAACAATGTTTTGGATTTCTTTTGAGTGGCTTCAGGAACACAAAACCAGCCATGCATGCACACAGCTAATCATGCTGTAAATATTTTGCAGTTTTTCCGGTATGTTGTCGTTTGGGTTTTTTCCCCCAGGTTTTTTTTTTATATGACAGCTGTTGTGGGAAATTAAAAATTACTCATTTATTTATTATTGTGGCTGTTGCGAGAAACCTGCGACTTTAACTTTCTTAATCTCATTTTTGGCTATTAAACAGTAATCTATATCATAGCATCCACAGACTGTCACAATGGAGCAGCCTTTGCTCACTTAAAGCTGAGGAATGAATGAATCTGAAGATTAAATTATCTTCTCACCGCAGGATTAAGTAGTCCTACCAGACTAGGGTTGTGCAGCACTGATAGAGCTGGGAGCTAATTTTTCCGTGCAACTGCTTAGAGTGTAGGTGTTTAATGGATTAAAAAATAGCATTAGCAATAGCATCTCGTGCTATCGGTTCTCAAACTGTACCTCCTGTACATTAAGCTTTTCCCTTAACTTAAAATACACACTGCACATTAAATATCCGTGAGCGAAACAATACTGACTCTCAGCCACATACCAATACATCTAATGACGAACTGAATTCTTTCATCTTTTACAGTTGCAGTATAATGCCTTTTCTATCAATCAGCCCTTTCATCACGCTTGTTTATCCAGTAGGTTACACGGTGACAAAGACGGAGCACGTACATCAAATCTAGCTTATTTATTTTTTTAATGTAATAACCTTTTACAACATCTGTCACACTATTTGGGTTACGCTGCCCTGCATTCTTCTAGCTAGCCCCAAATTAAACGAAACGTCTTCTGTTTCGGTGTTAACAAGAGGACGGTAGTTGCGAAACACGCAGTGTGTTTTATTTCTTCGTCAGTCCTGAGCTGTGCAGGAACATCTCCAGCCCCAGTCCAGGCAGCAGCCACTGCCAGCCCAGCACAGGTGATGAGTGTTAAGTAGCTGTGCCTGCACCAGTGTCGCACAGCTAGAGGACTCCCTCAGTCTATTAATTCACTTGACAAAAGAAAGGGAGTCGCACGAACTCGATTTCAGTGCCTGGCAAATTGGACTCTGGATTCCCCTTGATATTACATGTACTTATGGAAATAATTATGCAAATCCTTTTCAGCTATATCATCTTTAAATAGAAATCAGATTACATAAAGAAGATTGTAATCTCCTCCAGTACCCGTTCTAGCTGAAAAGGCAATAATGCAGGACCAAGAAGCATACTTGTTGAGCATTTTAGTCCAATAAAATGGTGTTGCCTCTTGGCGGATCCAGTTCCCAGTGCCAAACCCCGTTGACACCTGCTCTCGTACTTTCCTCAAACCTTAGCCGCAGTGCGCCGAGTATCAAAAGGCAAGGTCTTTATAAACAATTCCGTGGTTTTTACTATGCATATTCATGTAATTTTGGATACGCAGACACCTGATCAGTGTTCATTAATAATGAGAAATGGTTTAAATCACCTCATTTAAAACATTTGCTCTATGATCCACAAATGACTAATATTTGCTGAAGTTTACATAATACAAATGATGTGCATGTGTTGTGTAAATGAGAGATTAAAATATGAAACTAACAATATGCAAACATATGCATGGAAATGCTGAGGACCTGTTAGCTGAAACAGTGATTTCACACCTTTATTATTTTCTTTAAGCTGCCTCCAATTGTATTTCTGCTTTGTTTTCCTACAGAGCGTGTTCTTGGATCTGGCAAAGGCGCGCATGTTTTAAACATCCCTTATGCGAGTTTAATTTTTTATACTTAGCCCACTTATTGACGTTTCCAGTATGAGCTGCTATAGCGGTTTTCTTGGCTGAATATAAAGCAAAGAAAGCTTAATGTTTAGGATGCAATTTGCTAATAGCTATGCATAATTTATGTAAGTCTTGTAAACACCTTTGTAAGAATATGTGCTGAAACCTCCTCTTTCGGTAAAAGGTGCATTTTGGGCTGTATCAGAAGTTCTATTTCTATGAATGTTTTCTACATCAGAGGGAATTGGCTTAACTATATGTAGGGTACGTATATGAGTGGATGCCTGTGTGTTAAATTTTATTTTTGTTATTTAGTGTACCGGCTACTAAAACATAATTAATCACCGTAGTAACTATTATTTTTCATACTGAATTCAGGTTTTCAGAGAATACAGGTTTTAAAGAGATTTATTTGCCAAAGCGTCTCTAGATTAGAACACAGTTTTATTGGGTATATAAGTAATATACAGCTAAAATACTTAGAAAGTCACATTAAAGGAATTTTGAAGGAAGCTTCTGTTTTTATTCCTGTTTTCTCCGTCCCTTTTTTTTAAAAAAAAAAAAACAACCAATAAATAACGGTGCAGGAAATAAAAGGTAGCTTCAGCTTGAAGAAACTGTTGGACTGTATAAGCATTGTGGCTGTTCTCGTTTGTGTGCCATTTCACTGCTTCTGTTGGTTGATGCAATAAAAATCAAGTTACTGGTATTGTGTTGTAAGGGAGTTATGGCTAATTGTTTTTTGAAAGTGAAACTCTCATGTTTTCACTTATAATAGCATTTCAGGCCTGTATATGAGACAGAATCCGCAACGAGAGAGAGAAGAAATAAACTGTACAGGAAACATAATTATGAAATTCTTTCTTTGTTGTTTGTTTTTTTTTGTTGTTGTTGTTTTTTTTTTTTTTTTCCCAATGGAGAGCCTCAGTGTTAGTTGCTGAAGTAGCGTATTTGCAAAATAAGATGCCACTGACTTGAATGAGACAAAGGCAGATCAAGCTTCAGATGAGAGAGTGTTAGTGAATATTACTGTACAAGTGAATATTGTGAGTGAGTGAATGTTACTATATGTAATCGATTGCTAACTGCCTGCATAGGTGCGTCACCCAGAAGCCTGCGTGCTTGGTACCTAAATCTCTTCCGATAGGTAATGAGAAGGTTGTGTGCTTAAAAAAAATTAATATTTTAAAAAATGGCATAGTGAGCGTGATCGTAACTGGGCACATAGAATTAAAGTTTAATATTTTATAGAGGAAACTCTTCACAGTAGCTAATACTATCTATTTCTTTTCATTTTAGAGATACAATGTAGAAATGTCAATCCGGCACCCGAAAAAGATGGAACTGCTTAGTAAGGTTGAAGCTCTGAAGAAAAGTGGTGTTTTACTACCAAATGATCTCCTTGAAAAAGTGGATTCAATTAATGAAAAATGGGAACTGCTTGGGGTATTTGCATTTTTATTACTGTTTGTGGGTTATGTGTACATTTTTGTGTGTTGAAGTACGCTGTCTGTCTGATTTCTAATTTGAGGCACAAATATATCTCTCTCTTTCAATTCACCACATACATTTCAAACAAGCTACTCATGCTATTATAAAAACTCCATAGTATTTTCCTCTTCTGTTGATTTTTTTTTTATTCCGTGCTTGTCTCCTGTCTGACTTTAATAATTTTAGTTCTTTAATACATAAAAAATGTAAGTAAAATATGCCATGTATTACGGGTATGCACCAAGTCAACTATAATGCAGTATATCTGATATACACTGACTGTCATGCTTGAGTGAATGTTAATAGAATTTATTCTGAAGGTACATGTTAGAGACATCTACTGTTTAACTATTTACTATACCCTTAAGATGAAAAGTGGGGTTGTCACTGCATATTTCAGGGCACACTGATGGCTCAAAAACAACTATGCAGATTCAGTACAAATCTGAATACCTGAAGCTACGAATACAGCCGGGGTATGTTTCCTGCTGCTGTATTCAGCTCACTTTTGACAAAAGCCCAAAAAGTTTCATGTAATTCATTTCACGCTATGATGGGCTGGGTCTCAGCCAAAGAGTCAGATACAAGAATCTGGCAAAAAAAGCAATATAGTGATTCTGTTACCCAGAGACCAGTGATGGCACCGTGCAGGAGACACCATTGTCCTATTGTTGTAAAACAGCTGAGAGAGAGAGAGAGGTCAAACTATATATTTTTCCATCCACTTCTCTCCTTAATTGCCTTCACTTCAAATCAAGGGTAAGATAAATTTATAAATTACTTTAAATGATTAATTATAGATGTGTGATATTAGCAATACAGTTGCATTGCATAATTTTGCATGCTATTATCTTAGTTTAAAAAACATTTCTAATATATTTCGAGGAAGCTATACATGCAGCCTGCCAGCTGCATTTTAAATAGTGACTTGTGTCACTTCAGCTTCTTTGGGAACGCAATAGCCCTTTTACAGAGGGTGGGGCTTTTTTAGTTCAGCACGGTAGTTTCGAAGCGCCGGATTCTCTAAATGTGCAAATTGTCAGAAAATGTTGGAAGTTGCCTTACGACTAGCGAGCTTATTCGGGTTTAGTTTTAATCTGCAGCATCACCCCCAGCATTTGGAAAGGATTTGCGTATTAATAAATTTACTGATAAAAATGGGAGTTACTAACCTATTCTTTTACATCCGATCGTGGCAACTTGTCTTTTTTTGAATACTCGCAGTTGTAAGCCTTACTTTTATGACTTCCAGTGTATTTAGTCGGGTTAATTCAGCGGCACTGTTTAGAGCTGGTAGGATATAAAACTATGGGTGAAGTAACTGGTCAGAATTCTAAAAATCTAGAAAAACTCTTTCTTAAAAAAAAAAAAACGGAAGCCCTCCCTTCTCGGTATGTTAAAACCGAAACATACCTCTGGCTTAAGTTTTGCCATTAATTTCAGCATTTACAGAAAAATAAAATATAACTATTACAGTTTTTCTGCTAAATGCAATTTCATGAATAATAAGCAGAGTTTGATAGAGTTTTGTTTAATTTAATAAAAACCTCTGCAGAAACTAGCGACACTAGGCATACTGTTTTAATTGGCATGATTACGTTTTAATTGGCATGAAAAAAATTAAAGACAAGGATTTTAACTTCTAACAATGGTAAAATAGAGGGATATGGTTTTTAATATTACTTTCATCTAAGGTGAACAGTGTGGAATGGAAATACATTAGAATGAAATGTCAGTGGTGCGTACAGTTTAATCTGTGAAATTTTGTCCCCTGTGCTGAATATTACTCTGTCTCAATTGCATATTAAACAACCCTATCAAGGCAGGCATTGGCATCTGCTGTGCTGACACAAATTGTGAATTAAATGAAATTGATGTCCTCTGTCGTATATTTATGAAGACGGACCATTCTCTGAAGTATTCTGTTTATGAAGAATTTATGATTGCAAACTGTTCCAGAACAAAAAAGTGGCAATAAATTCTTTTTTGTGACCCTACCCTCCAAGGGCATTGATTTCACCTCCTGCTGCTACTTTTGTTACAGCATAAAAACAATAGCTAGCGCTGGATTCCACTGAGGGTCTTCAAATTATCAATATTTGCACCAGGAAAATAGAAGGGTGTTGCCAAGAAGGCATGTTTTTCAGTTATGATCTCCTAAAGACGTTATTTACAGAATGCCACGGAGTAGATTAATGTCTGTTGATCTCATTTTATTTGTGTTTTAAAGCCCATTTTTGGAAGCTAACTTCCTTGTTATAAATTACGTTCCGGTAACTTTCTAAGGCGTCTATTTTTGCCAGCCAGCCAGCCAGACTGGGTCACCTAAAACTGTGTCTTCCTGTTACGACAATTAACCGCTGCTAATTATCAGTTTAAAAGGTTATTGGATGTGGTTGTCAGTGTATATTCAATATTCTACAATCGGTAACACAGATCTAGTGCTTATACTAAGTGTCAGACCGACAGCCTCTTATAGGTCAGATAAAATACTGCCTGGCATAGAAGAAGCCGGCAACAGCGGATCTCCCTTGTGAGGTTAAAGGATTGCCTTTCAAAATACTGAAAGGGAAGGTAACAACTTTCTGTCCCGAGCCTCTTCAGAATATTCATTATGCTCGCAGCGTCCACTATCAAAATGTTATTCAGTGGTTCCTTTATTAGAAATACTACTTTGAAAAGCAGTAGTAAATTAGTTTCATTAACGATCAGAGGTGAATGTTTATTCTGGCCCATTATTTTTAAAGTGGATGCTTAACATGGAGAACTTAAATCCGAATTTAGTTGCCTAAATAATTAGCCCGATGTTCAGGAACATTGAGGCTTTGCAATTTCTAGTTTATTGGCCTCTGAATGAGTTCATCCACCTTTAAAAGCAAATCAGCTGTTTTGTGACCTAACCGCTCCTGTCTACAACCTCAGGGCTACGAGTTTGGAAACGGTGACCTGACGGTTCATACCTCAAAAAATATTTCAGTGTTTCCCCAAAAACATAGACGGTACCGTGGATAAGAGTTTAGCGAACTCTGCGCTTGTCATATTTTTTGTTGCTGCCTAGAAACCAGTAAGTCTTATGGTCATAAACGTCTGAAGTCACGGTCAAATTCTGTGGAGTAACTACTTTAAAAAGTTATGTACCATTTTGTCTCCTCTGTCCATAGTTGCTCCTAATAAACATTGATTTATCATGCTTCCGACAAAGTCAGTGACCCAGAGAGAACAGCATAAGCGAGAAACAAGGATACAAAAAGTGAAATTGATTGAAACAAGGAAGCAAGGAATGAAATTGATTGATATTAATAGTAATTATGAAAAACCCCCACGTCTCTAGTCATCTAACAGATGCTTCTTGTTGCACATTAACCTGTATATGTTTTGGTACATGAGACTAATCTATGTTTTCTTTATCTGATGCATTAGAAAACCCTAGGAGAGAAGATCCAAGACACAATGGTAGGGCACAGTGGGTTAGGTCCACGTGACCTGCTCTCGCCTGAAAGCGGCAGCCTGGTAAGGCAGCTGGAGGTCAGGATCAAAGAGCTGAAAGGGTGGCTGAGAGATACAGAGCTTTTCATCTTCAATTCCTGTCTGAGACAAGAAAATGAAGGAACAATGAATGCTGAGAAACAACTGCAATATTTTAAGGTAATAAAAAAAATGATCGTTTTCATAGAGAGACTCCTCTTTAGGGTAGGATAAAATATTTATCTTATAGAGAGCATAATGCAATGCATGTACGTATGTAATCATATATTCATATTTTCACCTTCATTTCTCTACTACGTGTTCATTCATGTTGATTTTACTGAATCTTTACAGTAATATTTATTCCTTAGACTTTTCGCAAAAGAGAGTTTTAGAGGGCTGATCGCACCGCAATTGGAAAAGCAGCAGTATTCTTTCGTTCTACTTCACTGTAAAGTTGAGTTTTGTCACGAGAAGCTTCACTCTGAATTTCACTCCCTACATCAGTTAAATTAATTAATGTGTTGCGTGACCATCAGTTTAATAGCGTATTTCTCTGCGCCTGTGAGTCAAGAATAGCCTGTTTGAGGTCACGTTTACCGATATGACTTCAGCATACATGAGAAAATGTGCAAGTTTGTGGTGAATAGATATGTGGAAAAAGACATATACACTATGAGATTTGCATTAATCTAGGCCACATCTTAAGACTAAGCCTGAAGATTTATGGGAAGGAGGGAAAAGAGTTGTAGTCGCAATGCTATATTCAACTGGATAAGCTCCTTCAACTGAAGGCCAGCGTTCAGCTTTGCAACTGACTTCGTGGAAGTCATATGTTTTGTTCCATTCCCCAAAAGCAGTGGGACCATTTAGGAAAGAGGGCTATCAAATTAGCAAACAAACCTAGTAGAACCATGTGATTTTCTTCTGTTCATAGCTATCGTTTCTAAATAAACCCTCACCTGAGTCATCATTACAGGTCACTTTACTCTGCAAGTGATCTTTGACCAAAGGATAAGAAAGGAACGCAAGTAATTGTTGAGCTCTAGAGGTAAAAAGGTTTTCCTCTTCCACAAGTACATCAGGGTGCCTAGGGCAACAGCAGTCTTAAGGTGATGGACAATTTATTAAATGCTCACCTCGAAGGGAATTTTGCAAATACATCTAAACAAATATTTTTTATACAAGCATGCAATAAAACACCAGCAGAAAAATTACAGTCTTCCAAATTAGCCATTCCTTAACTTTTGCTTTTCCAATCTCAAGGATTAGTGAGAAGGTTGTGTCAATGTAGGTAAAGTTGGTGTTTTTTTTTTTCAGGTTCCTGAGCATGTCCATTTGAATGCAATTTTAAGTTTTCTTATGACATCCATATTGTTTGGGGTTTTTTAATGATTTGTGGTCTTCTGCTAACGGGGAAAAAAAAATGGGCTGATTCTGTTTGTTCTTTCAGCAAACTTCAAAGCTAGTGATTATGAAGGAGTGTTGATAGACCCGCAGAACTTCACAGCAATAGATCCATGTTTTCCATAAGAAATGCTGGATGCTTCTTATTTCTGTGGACAATTATGGCATTTATTTAAATGCATAACTATGGATTTGAAAATCTAATTTCAGACAGATTTGTTTTCAAACATACGTGTTTTATATCTGTGGCTAAGACTTTCATAGATATATATGAACAGAAATACCGTAGCAGTGTTGCTTATGTATTTCGAATGTGCATAAATCTCTCAAATGAAATCTTTTAGTATATATAGATACATGACATGATGTCATGCCAAGGGCTCTAGAGATGTTAAGCAGGATAGTACCACCCACCATGATGTAATCAGAGTATTTCATTACTCGGTTGATTATCTATTAATTACATAAATAATACATTAATTATTTTCAAAATGGTAGCCATTAGAGTATAAAAAATAATTACCTATCAAATATGGTGAGAGCACATCACTTTGTCATATATATTAAACCATCTTTGTCTCATTAAATCTGAAATCCAGTATAAGTAAGTTTTCCATTCTTCACTGATCTCCTGGGGAAATGTATAAAAGAGAAAATGGATATAATTAACAATACTGCAACGTATAATACATATATTTGAGGAAGAACATTTTGAACATTTTCAAAAACATTAGCTATGCCACCAGTAGGAAACCTGCTGGGGTTTAGTTTGACTTACTTTCCACTTAACTTAAGAGTTTAACCTTATTACTGCTTTCACTGTGGTAAGTGAATCATTGTTTTGTTAATGGAAATTTATTGTGCTGCACCATCCCGATTATACATATAGCCACTGTACACAGAGAAACATTTCTAATAAAATAAACTCAACAACGCCATTGATTTTCATTCCATAATGTTGTGGTTTAAATTACACTTATGCCTTAGGAAAAACAGTTATTTCATTTTTCAGGTGCTTTCCTTTCATTTTGCAACTGGAGGATGAATTGAATGTATAGTTCACGTGCAGTTGGGACCCAAGATGAGAACAATGTGGTGGAGGAGGGGTTGTTAAATTCACTAGTCGGAAATTATTTTGACTTCTTTGCTTTGTCTTCTAAAAAATCCTGCCATATTAATTTGAGTGTTCTTCTTCTTAAAGAATGTACTACTGCACTACTTTTCTTTTGGGATATTGCTGTGCAATAATAATACTTAGCATTTCTATACTACTATCCAGCCAAGGACCTGTACGTGTACAATGTACAAACATTAATGAACTAAGCATCACTAAACCTTCGAGGTAGGTATTATTATCCCGTTTTTAGAATTGAGGGAAATAAAATGCAAGGAGATGAAGTGACTTTTCCAGGTTTTCACAGAAAGCCAACAGCTGTGTCAGGGTAGAACACAGCTATGGTGACCCTGATCTTTGGCGCTAACCACGAGGCAGCCTTTCCTTTCTTCGTCTAGGTGACTTCTTAGTATATTCCATTTTCATATGTGATGAAAAGAGAGTGCCTCCTTGTGTTTACCTCTGTTTCTGGTTTATGTTCAAAGTTCAAATCCTGTGAAGTATGTTTGGCTGGGTTTTTTTCTGTTATTATCAGCATATTTAGGTATTAGAATTATTAGAATGTTATTAGTTAAGGTCATTACCCAGTTTATGTAAGTTCCTGTATTTCTTGGTTTTGTGGAAGCTGGGTGGTGCACTTTGGCCAGCCCAGCGATCTCTGTGCGACGCGATGTGCAGCCAGTCTGCAGAGCCATGTTGTTACTCATTCCACCAGCTCTCAGCGCTCCTGGCTGCCTCAAACATTTTCATATTTCGTTACGAAGGAGAGGCATGAATTTTGCTTCAGTCTATAGTGACACTTGCTGGCCATTCCACAGCAACATTAAGTCATCTTCCAAGCGTAGCCAAAGCCGGGCTGCCGTTGAGAAGGGGGAGAGAGGGACCACAGGTTGCACAGCTGTAAAAGGGGAGGCATGGGTGTCTTACTCCTGCTTTGTTTTCTTCTGTTGCAACATAAAAACCCCATGAATCTGGACTAGGAAAATCAAGAGGTTGACTTAAAATTCATGAGATCGTCATAACTATGAACATACATTTATTTTATTGATTCATCCTTTTTATTTCTGTTCTGCCTTTTGAGTCCCTCGAGTTCACGTTTTCTAGCGTTTCACTGAAACGATGAGGACCAGAACCAGAAATGTACTTTTTAAATGAAATACACGATTCTCGGGTAAACACATAATTCTAGCGGCTGAAAGACCTAATGTCATGAGACTAATAATTGGGACAACTGATTTCCTAGCCTAATGATGTATCGCAATTTTGTGGGTCAGGAGAGATTTGGAGCAGGAAAGAATGAGGAGAAATAATAAAAAGAATTCACATTCTTTCATGAAAGCTTTAGTAAATTTCACTTGAGTAAGATCTAGCAAGATATCTGTGTGCTTCTTGGCTTGTAAGCAGAAGTGCTCTGCCACGTTTGCTTTTATGTGTCTGGAACTTCAAAACCCGTGCTGTTTTCCCTGCAAAATGCCCTCCAAAAGACAGCAAGGGAGCCTAAATAATTAGTCGTATATTTCTGTGACTTACAATGCAACTTACGACTTTAGGTGTTCAAAATAGAGAAATGACCCATCGGCGTCAAAAAGGCAGTTGTGATAGCTTTGGCTCACAGACCAGCTTCTCAAGAACAAGCTTAGACTTGCAAGTATCTGTCTGTCTCAGAATCTGTTCTCAGTCTCGTAAAACTGGGAAAGCCTCTATTGCTTTCGGTAGCAAGATTTATAAAGGATCCTGTGCTCCTTCAGGGAACAGTATTTTCCTCTCCAGAACAGGATTTTAGCAGAGGTTTTCTGCTAAATGGTGTTCTTTGGCAACAATAAAGGTGCATTTAACTTAGTTTTCTGATCTGGTTTTATTTGAAGCAATAATCAACGTGCGTGCTATATGTATCTACATATATATATATATATATATATATCATGTCATGCCTATCTCCTAAATATGTATTTGGGCCTTTAAAAAAGAGAGGCCAGTTTTTCAGCAGTACTGAAAGCTTGTGGTTCTCGCGGACTTTAGTCAATGTATTCATTACAGAAATCAGACTGCTTATTCGTACCAAAAAATGTTGGAAACATTCTCTCATTTAATATTTCTAAAAGTCAATGGTCTATTGAATTCCATA
Organism: Vanellus vanellus; assembly: GCF_965231255.1. NCBI lineage: Eukaryota > Metazoa > Chordata > Aves > Charadriiformes > Charadriidae > Vanellus > Vanellus vanellus. The sequence continues at coordinate 42,187,463 of NC_138911.1, forward strand.
GCTAGTAATATTTGTAGCCATTTATGTCTGATTTGTAAACAGTGTAAATTATCTGATGCTGGTAACTATTTCTAATGAGTCGACTCACTCAGAAGTGTGTTTTCATCTTCTGCTAAATTTGTGACTGAGCATACCAGATAATGCAATGTCACTTAAAACAAAAGCATTTCTCAGCGCCATCTCTCATTTCTCCAGTGCCAGAAGCAACTGAACTTTCTGATTAAACAATATAGGTTCCATTGGAAATTAATAATCAGTCAGGTAATCGGTGCTTCTTGTGATGCTTTTCATTTTAACCAAGTTTGCGTAAGAGTCAGCACTGCATATCTTACAAACAATTCAGGTAAACATAATTCTAGCAAACACAACACAAGTTAGTTTGGGAGCGTGTAAGATTTTGGCCAAACTAAAATCAAAGAAAAGTATTAACTTTGAGTAAGGGTTTGGGGGCTCAGAGATTGGAGAAAAGTGCTGGCTGTTCCTACAGGTGCCAGGAATCACTTTTGCGACTGCATTTTGGATCCTTTACAATTTTTGGAATGATGTTCCTGGCAGAGCTGCAATCAAAGAATTACAGAAAGTCAATGTGCATGTAACAAAAGTATGCAAAACAGTTTCCAATAGAAAGTCCAAAAGAAGTCAAGCAGGTTTTAATCCTTTTTATACCTCTAAGATGATAAAAAAATGTTGTAATAATTTTAATAAATGTCTCAAAAAGAGTGTGACTTCAGAGCCCTACATCTTTTCACAGATGAAGAAATGTTTACCCAAATTTTGTCTGGATTAAATTTTAACAAACAGCAAGGCACACAGTATTAAATCTTATGAAAAACAGGTAGGATTCCAAAGTCAAATATAGCCTCATGCCACTTACAATGGTTTGAAGCAAACTCAGACTGAATTTACATGACCCACCATCCCAAAGCAGCACTTCTGTAGACCACTTAAATGAGAAGCCACATCTTTATAGTAAAGCAACTGTACACATTTTTTTGCCAAAAATGTGGTCTTTTGGCCGTAATACAATACGTGGTTTTATAGCTCTAATTAAATTTTAATATACTCAAATATTAATGCTCAATACTCTATATATAGACACACACACACTCGGTACTCAGTTAGTTAATATACTCAAATGTATCTCAGATTTTGATTTGATATACTTATTATTTACTGAAAGAAAGGTCAGTTTGTGTTCCAATAAGCTCTCCCTATTTAAGACAACACTAATACAATTTACAGGTCCCATTTAGGACTAAATATCCCATCTGACATAGCGACTTTCATTCCATCCTGCAATTTGGACTTTGAAGCTTGAACTGTGAATTCGCTGAGTTTTTTTACATTGTGTTGTGGTTCAACCCCAGCCGACAACTAGGACCGTGCAGCCGCTTGCCAGCCTCCACCTTGCCCCCTCCCCAAGAAGGGCAGGGAGAAGGAGGTAAAAAGGAGGGGAAAGGGAGAAGAAAAAAAAAACCTCATGGGTTGAGATAAAGACAGTTTGATAGAACAATAACAGAAAAGGAAAGTAACAATAATAGTAATGACACAGGCCACTCACCACCCCGTGAATTGGTAGGGAATATTCCTATTGGCCATTCTGCTGTTCTGTCTATGCTCCTTCTCAACTTCTATGGGAAGCTGAAAAGAGTCCTTAAAAAGTATAAACATCGCTTAGCAACAACAAAACCCATATGTATTATTGACATTCTTTTCACAGCAATGACTAAAGAGAAAATTAACTCTTTCCCAGCTGAAACCAGAACACATTGTTACTTAGTTTTTAATTAATCAAAATCTCAAAATTAATCATAAACACTATCTGGTTGTCTAAAACCATTTTCCCCCCACAAGTGCTCCCTTTGCTTGGGGAAAGAAAGGGACAGAGAAGATCTAGTTTCCACGTACAGTTAGATCTGACATGCTGCAGGGTTCCGCAGAGGTTTCACAAAGAACCTGCTTGCAGTTGTAATTCAGCAGTGACGATGGGCTTCCAGACTAAGACTGGGGTGTAGGATGGAGGTTACTGCAGTAACAGGAAGAATCCTGAGTTCAGCAGAGCTCAGATGCAGTGATACACTGAATCCTTTGGTGGAGGAGAGAATAGCCTAGCGGTTGGTTTTGGGCTACTAATTCATATTTTGCTTCCTTCCTAGCTCTTTTTTTTGTGTACTGTCCCCTTATTTCTGGTATACCAAGGTGATTACCCTGCAGACAGCATAGCCATATCGTAGAGGTATGTTGAAACAAGCTGGCTTTAGACACCTACAGTGCAGAGATCTTGTCTGAGCTTCTTTTATAGTAATTGGGGGGAAAAAAAGCACTTTGGGGATGCAATTAATCTGTCCTGGTTTAGGCATCTGACTACAGAGAAGATGCACTGTACCTCAGAATACCTGCTTCCAAACGACCTGCTCAGGCGTCAAGTTCTCCATTAGCTCAGATGAATCCCACTCAAGGAATCATCAGGAATGTCTTTAAGACTTGAGGGACTTGAAGACGTTGAGGCAACTGCAATCCCAGCTCAGAAAGATTTACTGCTAATATCTGTAAGGTTCTCCCAGACTAACTACAGGCTTACTTCTTTTCCAGATAAGTTGAGTCAAATTTCTCTCTCAGCCCTTCTGAATGTGCAATAGGGTGCTTATTTGAACCTGTGCCTCCTTGTTAACTGGAGCTGGTGAGGAGGATGCAGTGGGGCTCTTGTCCCTGTCTTTCTTAGTGCGCTGGGGTGGTCTGTGTTGAATTCTCATGTCATGAGTAGGCGTGTAAGACTTGAGGTCTGACTCAAGCTGACTAAAACAGAAGACACCCTGGCTTAAAGAGAAAGCTGTCCCAAACTGGCCTTTACAAAGTAAAACTTGCAATTTCATAGTGACAAAAGGCTTACGGTTCCTTTCCCAAACCTTTCACACCAATGACATCTGCAGACTTTGGGCTATATTTCTCCTCTCAGTCATGGCCTCTTCAAGAGTCAGATGTGTAGAAGTGAAAATAGCTGACTTGGCTTCTTTTGAGAGAACATTCTTGGTTCCATCACTTATTGTTGTCGTTATCATTGAAGAGAGAAATTATTTTCTTCTTTTGACCCACCCAAATGACTCCTTGAAAACGTGACTGCTTATTGTCCTGCTATTGCCTTGAAGATCTATTTACTGCAAAAACAGAATCTTTCTCTTCTGTTACTATCAACCTGGAAAAGGAAAATGAGAAGAAAGCAAAAGATGACAAAAGAAAAAGAGAAAGAAATCTTTCCCCTAAAAATAAGCCAGGATTGACTTGCACTAATTTACAGTAAGGGTTGGTACTTTGGTCGGCCTCTAAGCTTTATTTTCTTTGTTAGTGATAACATATAGAAATACAACTACAGTATGGACCAGAAACATAAGAGAATTAACAAAAATACACTGTACTCTCTCCATTAGGTCCACTTTCTACTATTGCATGTGATTATACGATTTATTTGATTGTCTATAACTGCCCCTTTGGAGCCATAGCATTGCATTTTCAGGTGCAAACCTCTCCGGTATTAGTGGATTATTGATTGAATAGTGTTCTCTGGAGCCATTAAATCCTACTAATGAGGGTTTCCTTTAATCGGTGGATCATTGACCTAGTAGACCGTTGCCTAATTTGGGGTTCAGCACTGGACAGGTTTCCCAGGTTTCATCTTTGCATGTAAGTCAATAGATCATAGTCGCAATAGGCAATATTATTATAGACTGTATTCGTACCTTTACTCAAACTAAAAATAATTTCGTATTGCCAGGAAACCCATTGATTTTAGTAGAATTATTTGCCAGGTAAAGTGTAATTCAGTATGAGTAAGAATATGAGTGTAAAAAGAACAGGCCTTCAGTATACATCCTGAAGTGTTATTGCAATCCTTATCAGGTATATTATGTATCACAAGTATGAGACGTCAGTCAGGAATGGGATTTGCAGACTGGCAACATATTACTAGAGACAGCACAGCAGCTTAGATGATGCTTGCTGCATAAAGTCAATGGGGGAAAAAAAAAAAGATGTATGTGGATTCCCGTCCTTTGCAGGATGATTCCCTTACTGGTCTGTTAGGAAAGCGCTGCATTTCCTCACCTCAGAATAAAACTGAGGGCCTGGCCCCTAATCTGATGGATTTCCTGCACGCTTGGCCAATGGCTGATGACGCAATGTCATTTGTAGCGCACCACCTTTCCCTTAGTCATAGTGATGCTTATTTTCATGTTTTGGGCACTGTAAGAGGAACCTCCTTATGGTCTCCAGTCTAAGCTCCAGTGAAGGAAAGAAAGCCTATTTCGTCCCCTCTTTGCTTTCATCCTCCCCAGCCCTCTTCCCCCAATCCTGTTGTCCTGGCGATAGGAGAATGGCAGTTGAAGGTGCAATAATACGGGTAACACTGAGCCTCTAAGGCCATCATACACAAACAATCACCTCATCCAGACATTTGGCTTTCGACAGCCCTTAGTTTTTTGACTGCTGTTCACGGTTCGTCTTGACCACGTCACTTGCTTCTGTCCTCACCTCTCATTCTAGCCTTCTCATAGCCCTGGGGCTAAACTGTGCATGTCAAAAGTCACGTCTCCCTAATTTGTACAAGAGGCAAGTTAATGTTAATTTAAAATTTAGCATATTTATGCAAACACGTGCCTAAATCTTATTTATACAAGTAAGCTACCGAGGTAGGCTAGCCTACGTCGGATCTGAGTGAGCCCACCCCATCGCAGTGCTGCCTGCCTCTGGTTGATTCTGCTGCACCTAACTCTCTTGGGGGGGACTTTCAGTTTTGTCTTGAGCTGAAAGCAAAAAATGTGTGTATATTTATGATTAAGATACGGCAAAAGAATGAAAATGATGGTTTGATGTTTTAACGATATATCCATTCCGAGGATGCGTGGCCTTTTTGAAATAAGACGAGGAACACCATTTCTAGAAAAGCCTGCTTGCTGTCCTTGTGCATATGCGGATACACATGAAAGCACCATAATATATTTTCCTCTGTTTACCCTGGAGCAGCTCAAGCTGTACATTTTTGAATCCAAGCTAAATTTGCACCACTGACACAAGAGAAAAAGCCAAAGGAAATCTCTTTTTCCTTACTCATTAGAAGCGTTTATTTTCCTTTTCCTATCACCCTGCCTGTCCTGAAGTCTCCAAAAGATTAGTCTAATTTATTTTGTGTTAGCTGCTTTCCCATGAAAAGGTAAGACCGATGTACTGCAGGCTGTTTTTTTTCCTGTAATTCAGAATAGGGTAAATTCTCACTACATATATACCAGGCCCATTGCACCGGGACAACAAAAATGCATGTCTGCCATCTGTGGGGGAAATAGATTAAGAAAGAGAGTAAGTACAGTATTAGCATCTGAACCTCAGCCTGAGGGTTACAGGTATTGATGCACATCTGTGCAAGGAAGTTTTTCCTTTAAAGCCTCTTATATAGCTCTGAGGCGGGATACAAAGTTTAAACAGTTTTAACTGTTCATTAAAGATGGCTGAAATTCTGATACCCAACACTTTATAGGCAATTGGAGGGGGTTTCTTGGCATTTAATGTGTGAGGTATGTTGAGAAACAGATTGATTTCTTTTAAGCTGTAGTTCCAAGGGAATTCTAACAACGAGATAAAGTTGAGCCTAACTTGATTTTGTAAAGTTTCCACCTGTACCTTATGTCCTTTAATCTCTTGAATTTCCACACACATTCATTTGAAACTCTGCCCAGTGTGGCGATCTAGCAAAAATTTCAAGTTCATAATGTCCGCTAAAGGCATATGAATTTTTGGGTAGCGTGGCTCAGGATTCATTACGAAAGCAAAACATAGCACTGATATTTATCCTGCCTGTCTGATGCTTTCCTAACTTTTATTTTAGAAATTTCGGGGAACAAAAAAGAAACCCTAGCAAATTGTGCCACCTCTTTCAATATTTCTTTGTTGGATCTGTTTCTCTGGAAAGAGAACTTCTCAAATTGAGTGAAAAGAGGGCACGAACTGAAGGCATTTATAAACACAAACAGTGCCAGACTAGAAAAAAAATGGATCCTCCTGCCACCGTGTCTGGCTCCTCTGTCTGGGTGACTTGGCTTATCCCCTGGAACCAAGTTAACCCCAACTTTGCAGTGTGTAGTAAATGGCTCTAAAACATTTCAGTGTGAAAATGAATCTAATTAATCCCCTGTATGAAACACGAGAAAAATAAGTCTTGCAAAAGCTATGGTGTATTTCAGTAGGGAAGATGCATTTACATCCAACATGGTTTTTCTTTTATTTTTAAAAGTTACCTTCCTGTAATTGCATACTAGTTTAGAGCTAAGATAGGAGCATCTTAACAATAATGGGCACTTTTTTAACAGATTATTGCCAAAAGTGCATTCTTTATTCCAGGGAGACACTGTAATAGATACCAGCGCTTTAGTAATGATACAAGCAATCTGTAAGCTATTATAGTTTCTTTTATAGTAACTTAATCTTCATATTGTTTTATATGTCTGGAATTTTAATAGTGTTTTTAATTTATGAAGAGAAGTATATTACATATTACTAGTTACATGGGAGTATGAGCTAAATATCAGACTATCGAACTATATTCTTACAAACAAATATTTTGAAGTACTTAAGCGAGCATAAGGAATAGAGAAAAGAAATTAAAGAAAGACATACAGATATAATGGCCGCTTTTATGGAATGAGCCCAGAAGCATCTATTCTGGATTATTACTGTTTTTAATGCATATATCGTACTCCTAGAGAAAAATGGGAGAGAACACGGGTACTTTTAAAATGGTATTTAAAAATATTTTCTTTAAAATAAATATATTTACCTAATGAATAAATTTATTTGCATTATTGATTGCAAATAAACACAAATTCCCGTGTAATTTTTGAATGCTAGTGAAATGAATGAATTAATGTAAGGACTTGATTATATGTAGAATATAAGTGCCTACGTATGTTTTGAAGCCAGTGCAAAAATGAAGTATTTTTTCCTATTATTTCATTGCCATTTTTAATATGTATAGAAACAGACACAGTTCACAAGAAATATAGTGAAGTGTGCTCAGACTTGTAAGAGAGATATCGTAACACTTTGCTAAGCAGGGAGTTAGAGAGATACGATCAGCGTAGCAATTTAGCGGTTGTAATGCTATTAAAAGTAGGGCTTTTAAATAAAGAGAACCAGTTCGCTGTTTTGAAAGAAGTCATATTCTACTTTAAACTGTCACTCTGTATTTCTGACTTGCAATTAGATGATATTTCTAAAATGTCAGTCCCAGATTCTGTTGTGACCGTCATCGTAATAAAATGTGACAGCAAAGATATTATATCAATACTTTTTCCATAATTAGCATTAAAGATCTCTCAAGGGTTAAGTACAAAGGTTTTCCGCTGAATGGTCTGCAAGCCTTGTGCCTTTAAAATCTTTTAATATAGCCAAGACTGGTGACAACCAGGAGACAAATCTACGAACAAACCCGTTTGGAGAGAATAGTTTTGTGGTGTGTGATGTATGTTACGTAAATGAGCTTATTAGGACTCTCATCTATTTTATTATTGGTGCCCAATTTAATAGAGGCATTTAAAAAACAATATTTCTGCCTGACTCCTTGAAATGAAGAAGATACATTGATATAATTGAGAGCAAATGATTGCATGTTGTGCCATTTAATCATGTCATTTTTCAATTGCTGTTTTTTGCACTTCACTGCATACTTATAGAATATTTAGCTTCAGTATAGATTAAGTCCCACAGTATGCAACTGAGTAGAGTTCCCGTATTAGGTGACATTTTCTTTTAACCTTGAAATCAGTAAAAGCACACAGGTTTGGCAGTATTTTGCTAAAAGATGACAAGTCATCAATCATTTCCTATCTTTGTCATTTAGCTTTTTTATTTTGAGGAATTACTCTCTTACTAATATTTTTTTAGGAATTATTGAGTTTCTTTTTCATTCAGAAACAGAAATTCTTATTTCTACCATGTGTGCCGTAAAGATGGAATTTGAAATACAGACATGCATCACCCCAGACAAGAGAAGTTCCAACTGGCATTGCCATTTCAGAGAAAACACTGAAAACTGAATTTTACCCACCATTTGCGACCATATGGTTTCCTGTTTTCCATTTATTCATGTATTAGTGATGTTAGCCATGATTCTTAAAGTTTTACATTAGCACTTTTGAAAACTGAAGTGCTGCAATAGCCAAAAATCAGATGTAAAAAGGCATTTTACATTTTGTTAAGAGTTGCAGTTTGGGCGTTGGAGTCAGAAAGGTATCTTCCATTCTCGGATTTTGCCTTAATTTCTGCATATGGCTGTTGTACTAAATAACAACAGTTCCATCTTCATTTCGTCTTCCATCAGGCAACAACTGATGCGGTAGGAAGGGTATCATTCCCTCCCTCACATACCCACATCCTGTAACAAGGATGAAGAGTAAGGCTTTAACAGACCGAGGTTAGATGGAAACTTCCTCTTGGACCTGGTCATTCCAGATTTGTGTGCAGCCCATCTTCTTTCGTTTTCCTAAAAACACCCAGTAAAAACACCCAATATACACAGAAACGCAACCTAAGCCTAGAAACAGCATTTGTTTCAGTGTAGCTTGACATTTTTTCTGAACCTGAAAACACAAAGAAAACATGTCTGTGGAAGTTACCGTTTGTCATCTTCTAACTGTTTTCAAAGCTCTGGGCACCTCTGCATGGACCTTTGTTATTCCTAATTGTAGAGTGAAAGCAAAAAAGATGGAAATGGTTGAAAGAACTTCAAATCACATAAAAATGAATTCCCCAAACAGTGCGTAATAAATGGTGGTACAAAAATCATATCTCAACATTTTATGTAGTGATTATATGTGGATTACGTGGATTTAAGTGAACTAAACTAATCTTAAACTGACTTAAACTGTTTTTAAGCACAAGTCATCCCACGGAATTCGCTGAGAACCTTGGTACTTTTAAACGATTAGTATTAAACACTTGCTCCAGAACCTTGATGTAACAGTTCTTCAGTGGCCAACTCACCTACCATCTTGGGTGAGAAAGCCGACTTCCCATCCATGTCCTTCAGTCGTGCGGAGCAGGCGGTGCGGCACAGCTCAGGCGCTGATACGCTGCAGGAAGGCTGAGGGATGGAGGGGGATTGAGGGGCTCTAATATTCCTCAACTTCCCACCTTTCTGTGCCTCCCACACTCTCAGGCACTGCCTAAAGTTGCATGCGTGTTTCTGGTCAGATGCCATTCACGTAGGAATGACGCAGCTACGCAGAGCACCCTCTGTTCAGATCGTGGCTACTTCCATCCCCACAGATAGTGCCATTAGCCCATGGCTTGGAAAGAGTGTTTGATGTCATTCGACTCAGCAGGGGCTTTTCCAGATGATTTAAGGCATGGTATTAACAAGCTGTGAAAGTAGTTTCAGCTAGCCCTTTTTAGCTATGCGGGCGATAACTTCAAAGCACTGAAAATAGGAGTAGGCAAAGGGAAGAAAAATCTTCCAAGATTCGAACAGCACAGACAGGAATCCTCACTATGGGAAAATATGACTCGTAATAACGTTATAATGAATAACACCTCAATGTTATCAGGGTATCTGTTGCGAAGCAAAGGACTGGGACACAAAGTCAAGTTCATACACGGCAGCTGTGGTTACTGTGTTTACTTTTAGCCTGCAGCAAAAAAGTCAAATACATTAGTTTAAGTCTCGCTGCAAATGATTTAAGTGAATGCGTTTCTCCCACGTTTGCAAAGGTTTGGATTGTATTTACAGTTACCAGAGCTCAATGGATGCATGGTAGCGTGAGGAGCCACAATCGAAAGTGTCTGATCTCTTAATCTATACTTCAGCAGATCTTCGGCACGCACAGGATGCTAAACGAGCCTAAGTGGTGCTCCTCAGTCTACTGTTAGATCATTTCCTGGTTTTCTCAGCTGTCAAGTACCCAGTAGCTTACTGCAGCAGCTGTAGACCAGCAGGCCCAAGCCGCAGTAGAGACACTCATCATCTTTCTTTTCCTTTTTTTTTTTTTTTATTAATCTTGAATTATAGCTGTTCATTCACCACATAGAATGTACCTTGCAAATTATTAAAGTTACCGTAGTCCTGGAAGCATACTTTGCATGTACAATTGCCTTATTGACAGGTTTTTATAGAAGCGTGCCATTTTAACAACAGCAGAACATGGATGGATATACAGCACTGCGGGATGTCATGTCATAGGATACAGGCAATTATTGCGTCCCTTTAGGACACTGTATACCAGATCCTAATACTGCTCAGACTCGTTATTGCTAGTGCTATTATGCAGGGTTTAAAGATGTCTTTACATGATTAAGTTCTCTGGCTTTTAAAGTATTGTTGCTATAGCCAACTCTTTCAACACGCTGTTAGATACAAGCACTTCATTCTTCTTCTGTTTAATATTAACCATAATATCATGTAATAAAATTGAAACAAAAGTGCCATAGGCCTAATTGTACTGTCACAGCCATGTAAATCAGAAATAGCTTCAGCAAAGCTACTGTTATTATGCTGGTGTAAAATTGATGTAAATTAGAAATGACTTGGATGCCGTAGCTCTGCTTGCAGATAACACAATGTAAAGGCCTCACTTAAACTCCTATATAATGGCTTATGAATGAAATACTCCTTACCTCATCGTATGATATGGTATTGTATCAGAAATGAGCAATATTTATAAGGGATGACATAAGCAGGCAGCTCAAGGTCCGTTAATGTTACAGGGCCAGCTTCTGAGCTGTATTGACTTCCATGAAGGTTATGCAGATCTACTTAGATTTGGCTGCCAGCAGTATGTAACTTGCCATCACTTTCATGAAACTGAATTGCTTAGCTGTTATACGATGTAAAATAAGAATCCTGACTTTATCTTTAGGTGGATTGTTTGGTTTGGGTTGGGTTGGGTTGGGTTGGGTTGGGTTGGGTTGGGTTGGGTTGGGTTGGGTTGGGTTTTTTTTGATGTGCCGTTAGGCTAATGAACAGCATCAGAAAGGAAATGTGCCAGACATGGTGGTTACATCCAGAACTATGTAGGAAACTAGTAATGAACTCTAGGAAAATAAATAAGGGCAGGTTCAGGAAACGTAAGTGAAAATGCAGCTCTGGTATAAATTGAATAATAAAATTCCTGGTCATATTTTGCCATAAATAGGGGTTTGGGAATTTGTCATTCACCTTATTTAAAATTCAGAAATATTAAAGGTACAGGGTTCTCTCATTATAGAAGTAATAGAATTCTAGCTATTACAGAGTTAGGGTAATTTAAATAGCTATAGAATGCATTATATCAATAAGTGGAACATCTGTATGAAATGTGTCCACCTGCTGATATACTACTCAGTGTACTTTACAATGAAATGTACTTAATCATTTTAAGGCGTCTTCTAATGAAGTCTTATCAGGATTAACATTTTGAACACAAATACTTTTAGGCATTAAAACTTCCGCTTTAAATGAGATTGCATTGTCTTGTTTACCCTTGTTGATTAATCAGCAATCTGTTAACTGTTAGAACGGCCCAGTTGTGCCAGTGAAAGTAGATTAGTAATTCAGCTCTGTTTGTGGGTTTAATCATCATTTCTCTTGAAGGCTTTGAATAAAAAAACACGCTTGCACGCTATCCATAGGCAAAGAAAAGATACATATTTTTAGATGTGTATACCAATGTTTTGCTTCAAACTTTCAGCTTACTATTATTGATCAAGCACATACTTTGAGCAGCAAAATACTTGTGTGAGGCACAACATTTCTCGGTATAAATTCCAATTTTTAAAGAAAAAGCGATATGAAAATCCGGAAGTTGAATTCCCTTTCAATAGAAAGTTATCGTTTCGCTAATAAAATTCAGGAGGGCAGGTCCTGATTTTTTATCACTTAATGCTTGTGAACAGCTTTGAGAGATGCGGTGGCGCTTTTTGTTTGCTTGTTATGATTAACTGAAAGCTTAAAGGCAAATACCTTGTCTTCAAAAAAGATGATAGTTCTGATTTTCTCATGGGGTCGTGCACTTTCATCTGTGGCATCCCACAGAGGGAAACAGATGTTGGCAAGTTACAATTTAAATTATCTGGAAAGCTCCCACGTGTGGAGCACAGTCCTGTTAAATTCAGGAGTAGCACAGGCCTATGATAATAGCTGAATACTTGAACTGTGCAACGCTGCAAAAGTGTAGGGTCTCAGAAGCGGGACCGAAGCAGTCATCCTCAGATGCATTTGTGCCTGGTGTACCCCAGCTCCCTAGATGCTATTATTAAAACACATTATGATTTAATAAAATCCTGAATTGACGCTGATTGACTGTACAGTGTGATTGTGGATGAAACCACTCTTGAAAGCACCCCGTGCCATTAACCTCTTCCGGGTGGTAGCTCTCTCCTAAGTTTTGGCATGTAGGGTGCGTTGTTTGTACTGCTATTCAGTGAGATTCTCAGTGTAGTTACTCTGGTTTCTGGCATAGAACCAACATATCCTGCCTCCCATCAATATTCAGCTATATTGGGGCTTAGCGATTATCTCCCGTCATGCAGTTCACATGAGACTGCATTCTTGGTAGCAGTGGAATCGGTGTGATGAAATAAATGCAGTGAATAGCTCATCTTTAAGAAGGATACAGTTATCAGAGTGTTCCTACATTTACTTGAATATGGAACTACCCTGGAAATACTGTATGATAACAAAAAACATCTGTAAAGAATTTTATACTGAATTTTCTCCTTCCTTAAGGTTTCTCCTCTGACAGGGTAAATATGACCCGTAATTTCTATTGTTTTTTCTAAATATATATATATTCTTTTGCATGCATACAATTTTTTCCCCCCGTTTTTTTTCCTGAAGAACTTCTGAAGCTGATTATTGTCAGGGTAACTCATTTCAGATGTGTCCCAGTTGAATGAAAAAAAAAGAAGAATAAACCAGTCTACACCATAAAACTTTCAACATTATTGAGACAGTTAGCTATGTGTGGCATTTGTTTGAAGGAGACTGAAAGTACCTCTACTCCTGTGCTATTAAGATTAAGACTGTGTTTATCTGAAAACAAAACATTAAGCTGTGACACTAAGCATGGGAATTTATGGAAGAGCTGAAAAAACTGTTGTAAGACAGAAATTGGGCACCGTTGAATATCAGATAATAGTTAATGTTTTAATTTGCAAAGTATTCCACGCTGACATCTGTTGTTTGTCTGTCCTGCAGTCTCTATGCTGTGAGATCAAACAGAGACGTCGTGGGGTAGCCTCAGTGCTGCGATTATGCCAGCACCTCCTGGATGACCAGGAGACCTGCAACCTAAATGCGGATCATCAGTCCATGCAGCTGATAATCGTAAACCTTGAGAGGAGGTGGGAAGCCATTGTCATGCAAGCTGTCCAGTGGCAAACAAGGCTACAGATGAGATTGGAAAAAGACTCGGTGAGTGGTGCTTGCTTTAAAAAGATCTCATGTGGTTTCCTTCTTCAGAAGAGACGCTTTTTCAGTGCAAGACAAACACGTTCATCTCAGAGTGTTTTCTTCTGACTGAAGGTGCCATTCCTAGTATTTACTGCCAACAAGCAAAGCTTTAGTTTTTCACAAAGCGTTGTATTCCATGGACAAAACTGATTAATAAGATAAACTCGCAATATACATGTTCTGTTTGCTGGATATTTAATCTCATCGCATCTGATTCTGTCAAGTAATGAAAACAGTCTTCTCCTGTTGCCAAGTCGCTCAGTACCTAACAGAACTGGGCCCAGAGACATATTTCACTGATTGTAAATATATTTCAGACAAAGTATTTTCTGTGTAAGTAAGACTGGTTTTAATTAGCATCCCAGCAGTAGCTGTGTATTTCACACAGAATGCCATGGGTATGTGATTAATATACAAATCTGTCTTATTTGAATATAAGTAAAATGCATTAATTTGCTTTTATCTCAGGGAAATGATTCCTAAGAGGCAAAATAGTACTCTGCTTAAACCATCCATTAAGTGGCATAAATTAGACAGCTTCTCTACAGCACAAAACTATATTACAATGCAGTATCTACATTAAAACAATAAACCATAGGAGGAACAAAATAATCCCTACTGTAACGCCCTTGACTCCAATGGATGAATTGGCTCAGCATGTTTTGTGCTACAATCGTAATGCTGAAGTCTGTGTACTGCAGCTACATTGACAGCAATGATAACCCTCTATGTAGTGCACACACTGAAGAGCCTTGATGAGATTTGAGAATAAGCGACGTAATTTTTAGGTTTATATCAAGCAAATAAAAAGAAAAAATGCTCAACACTTACGTGCTTCCTAGCAATTGTCTGACTAACAGTGAAATACTACTTTTGACTTCTTTTTTGTTAAAGTTCCTTTACAAAACTAGCTGTAATTCTCTTGTTCTGTTATGGTAGCGTAGTATGGAGATATACAAGATATTCCTGAGAAACACTAGCCATTCCTGAGTCTAGTTTAGACTATTAGTCTGAACAAACCAAGAAATGGTGAGTTAGAGAGGAGGATGCTGCCGATGAGCGAACCGTTGAAGGTGATATTAATCTGTTTCCTGCCTGCCTTTATCAAATGTTATAAAGTAGGAGTCCTCTGCCTGTTTGTTTTATTGTCTGCTTTGCTTTAGATATTGAGATAGAGATGGGACTTAAGAAAGGAACAAGATTTGAATAGACTTTTGGGACAAGTCAAACAGGGCATGTCTCTTTATGAGGCAACATGGAAGGAAGACATCGTTGAAAAGCAGATGGAGTGTCAGCGGTGGTTTTATAAGCATGGGAGTAGTCAACTGACAATGTAAGAAGAGCAGATAATTGAGAAGAGTCAGTTAAACCCAAAATTTGGTCTGGTTAGAAGTGTAAAAATGGTGAAGCTACATGTGATTGTACAAGGGTACAGAGAAAAGATTATTTTCTGGCCTTTCCTTATACATCTATGTGAAGAGAGGAAAGTATCAAATGAAGAGGAATGCCATTGGAAACAACCAAGGAGATCAACTAGGAGCTTTCACTATATGACCAGCAGAAAAAGGTCAAATCTTAATGATGCTAAGATTCCTCTCGTTGAGCTAATGGGAGCTGTAGATGTCACAGCTGATGCAGATTACCAGAGGGAGAACAGTCATACTGGCAGAGCATGAAGAAAAGAGGAGATTTGGGGAAGACCGAGCAAGAGTTCCATTTTGTCTGTGCCTAGTTTATGTTAATGGACATTAAAAAGGAGATATTTAAAAGAAAAGCAGAAGAGAGGGGTTAGATGCAAAGGAGTTTACTTGAGTCCTCAGTTCAGAGATGGGAATTGCAGGTATCTGAATGTGTATTATCATCTAAAAAGGAGAAAGGGAAGCAGGGAAGGAAAAAAGCTTGTTCGAGTCTAGTGAAAAGCAGAAGATGAAGGAAGAACAATTAGCAAAAAAAACCACAGAGGAGGTAGAAAAAGAATCTATAGAGTAGAAAAATCCAAGGCAGTAATATGTTGAGAGTCTGATCAAGTGGAGTCAAAAGTAAAACAGAAGCTGGTGAAATAAAAATCACGAGAAACTGTTAGAGAAATTTCAGTGGAATTAAAGGAAGAAACAGAATTGGTGAGGATCCAGAATAGAAATAGAAAATGGAGGTAGGGGTTTTAAGCACTACATTCACATTGAAATGAGAGGAAAATCAAGAAATAAAAAAAAAAAAGAAAATGGCATCTCAACAGTGGCAGAGTTCTTGAGTTTTGATGGTAATGAATCCGGGAAATCAAGAAATGAGAACAGAGGTAAGAGAAGTCGGCAGTGAAATAGGCTGGGCAAGTGGATGGGTTAGAAGATAAATATGAGACTGGAGAATAGAAAAGATTGACGAAGAAAGAAAATGTAGTAGTAAAGCCTTTTCATTCTCTTCAGAAACGCTAGTTATATTTTTGTGATAGTTTCATCTTCGGAATATTTTTAGTCATATTACTAATCTATTACATCAATAGCTCTAGTAAACTGTTGGTTAGTGCTACACAAAATGCTTAATGAACTGACCAGCAGTAGAAAAGACAGCTGAATTTTGGAGCTTCAAAACCAAGCGTGTGCAGTATTAGGCAACAGCCAAACCAAAAAATACCCTGAATTTTAGTTGCTAGAGGCTGAGTATGGCTGAGTTGGGTCTATAACGGCCCAAGAGAGATTGGACTGAATTTCTACTGTGCTCCTCTGAAAGCAAAAGTGCCACAAAGGTGATGAACTGCCTTTTTCATCTTCAAAACTTATCATTTTGTTGTAGTAAATATGTATTTTCTGTTGAACTTGGAACAGAAACAAGTTGCATTTGTGAGATAGCTTAGAGAGTGCTGAACGGAGGTCCAAGTTACTGTAGTGAAAGCACATTATCTCCTTTTGCATGTGGGCAGCTGCCGCGTGGAAGTGGTTTGCTGTTTGAAGCTGCAGTTACTCTAAATAAACTGTTATGAGCTAATTAGAGTTTGGCGCCGCTCTTGCAGCAGGAGCGAAGTCAGTCTTGTGTTGCTGTTGGGGATTGCAATCGATGAGGAGCTGAGGCATGGTGAGGGTATGAGCACTGCACTTTGTTTGATATCCGGACACGTGGAACTTCAGGAGGTGCATGCTGCTTTGTTCCTGCTTTGCCTGAGATAGTCTGGAGTTATTTGCTGGGCTGAGTTGACTTTCGGCAGGCAGGGGGTGTATCATTCTGTCTGCTGAGAAATGGCAGCTGTTTAGAGCTATCATGATGCTCATCTAATTTTCACTGTGGGCTGTTTTGTTTTGGATCCTCTCATCCTAGGCTTGTTTATAACAATATGATTCTTTGAAGGATGTCAGTATCTACAAGTTTCTCATGTTGCTAAAAGTATCTGTATTCTCAATATTTAAAGATGCCCCAGCCACTGCAGGATTCAGGTTTCTTTGTCTTCCCTGGCCTGAGTTGGCATGTTCTAGCCTTCCTTTTCACTCAGTTCCTGTGTAGTCGTTTCTTGGGTAGGTACCAGGACTGTTTCTTCTGCTTCCCTATCTCTCTGTATTTGATGGTGTGCCAGTCTTGGCACACAAACAGTATCCCTTGGTAACAAGTCTTTATTTGTGGTTGCCCACGAAATACTGTAATTTATGAAAACAAATGAGATGGTTTTATACCCTGATGGCATCTGACTCGCTGACAGTAAATAAGATAGCCCAAATGATTATATTGCCTCATATAAGTGCAAGAGTCACTGGCATCTCCTACTGTCTTCTTAATTTGTGTACTGGGATCTTCCTTTGTCCTTTTCCTGCCCCTTTTTACATTCAGTCACTTATCTGGGCCACTTATAGCGTTACAGAGGTACGCTGGAATTAACCACAAAAGGCTCTTAGGTTTCTTTTGCATTGTTTGCCTTCACTGATGGTTTTCAGCAGTGTTTAATTTTGCTCAACTTTTACCATAGCGGGCAGCATAAGTTTGCAAATAACAAGAAGATATTACCATGTACTACAAGCACCTGCAGTTTGGTAAAAGATGTCCTTCTCATAAACCAACAGTTATGTCTAGAATATGAAATTATCAATAAGAATCACTCCAGAAGAATTAAATGTAGTTAGATTTAGTAGGTTAACTTAGCTATAAAGAATGTAGTCTTCATACAATGAAAAAACCCACAAAGATTACTTTTAAAAAACAGTAGGACACTTGTCTGTTACTGGAAGCAGTCCTAATCTGTTTTAGCAAAAGAGGGTTTTATTTCCCCCATCTGTTGTGGGGTTTGTTGGGTTTTTTTTTTTTGGTAAATTCTTTTCCCCCAGATTTATCATTCCATAGTTTGCTGATATAATGTTATACGTCACCTAAATTTTAGCTTCAGAGTTACACAGATGCCTTATAGTTTACCTAACAAGACCCTGCTGGCAATCATCTTAAAAGAAAAAGGAGTCTGTCTGGCAATTGCAACAGCAATAGCAACAATCTTTAGTCAACTAAACCCAAAATTGCCATCTAAAATTCCTGCTCAACAGCTGGAGAAGCTTTAACTCACTGTGCACTTTCCTTTAGAGGGTCTAGTCTACTTGAAAGACTGAACAGTTAAAAAACAATTTGGGATAGACTCAGTCATGGTCATGCACGCACGTTTACAACAGTAAAGTCAAAGAGGGAATATGTATGTTGGTTTATGCATTTTTTTTTTTTTTTTTTTTTTATCTTTTGCTCAGCCAGTGGTATACCCAATGTAAGTTATGTGTTTAGCCTCAGTGGATTATTCCAGCAGCTACAGATGTTCACAGTTTGGGGATGTCCTGCCCAGGTCAGATATGTCTCTATATAGAAAGCCATTTCCATAGATGACCATGGAAATTAACTTTTCTGGGACTGTTTTACCAATACTGGAGTATGTAAAACTGTTACACTGCTATGGCTGAGAGAGAGACCAAACTGTGGTTTCTAATGGATTTTACTTCTTAAGTTGCAATTCAATAGTCCTGCCTTTTTGGTGACTGGAGAAACTGCTTTTTCTCCAGACTGCTCATTCATTGAATGAGAAACATATCTGTTTTATGGAGCAGACAATCTCTTTTCTTATTCAACAGAGAGGGCTAATTATTGAAGGGACGGTATTAATCATGCTTTTAAAATGGAGATTTTGAGCTAAGGCAATTTGGGTTAAGGTGCTGTAATTCTCACATTGTCCTGAAAATGTATGAAATATTCATTTGTCTGATCACTAAGTTCACTACTATGCTTCCAGAAAAAAAAAATAATTATTTTTATGTCTCTTGTTCTCCTGAGTCATCCCATGTGTACGCTACACTGTATGTCCAGCAAAGCCCCCGTCTGTATTGGCTTGAAAGTATGCTGTACATCCAGCCACATAATTGAAAATAATAAGGCCACAATAAATGGGATGGCCTTGGGGTATAACACCCAAGGGATTCAATTGGTGTCGCTTTGCATCAATGTCCATGCATCATGGTAATTGAGGTAACATAACCAATTACCACATTTTAATTAGAGTTGTAAGGACTTGGGAAAATCTGCAACGGTGAGACAGCTCACTTTAAAAAAAAAAAAAAAAAAAAAAAAAAAAGGCGGGGGGGCACCTCTCTTTTCTCTCTTTTCCACAAGCTTCTTTCTTAGGATGTAGCGAGCCTGCTTAAAGCTCTGTTTAGGATTTTTTCCAACTTCCTCTTGGTTTCATTCTTTATAATGCACTTTGAAAAACAAATTGTTTAAAAATACTGTATTGCTTCTGATCTGGTATCTTTATCCCTTATCTATTTCTGTGATGCTTTCTGGAAAAGAAAAAGGTTTTTAATAATGCTAGGCATGGTGTCTCCCCTTCACTTCTCTATATTTAATTCACTGGTGCAATATTTTTTCAAGCCATAGACTGACACTTGTTCTAAGCTTAAAAAAAAAAAAACCAAACAAACAACAAAAAAAAACCCAAAAAACAACAAACCCCCTGCCTTCAGATGTGAAAAATGAATTTGTCATTGTTCAGTTCCTTGTTAGATAGCTTCCCTAAACTAAAACTTGCTTTCTGAAAGATTCTTATTTTATCACAAGCCATTATTTTTTAAGGTGAGATCCATCTAAAAATCTTGCATAAAATTTAGAAGTTCATCAGAAGTGCCTAATACAGCAAAGTACTGAGGGATGATTAACTTAATTGGTTGAGGAGGGCATGTTGTAAAGTGCTGAACACCTATTACATGATCTAGCCCTCACAAAGTAATTATTTAATGACTTATGTTCAAACCTTTACAAACTGTTTTTTTCATTATCTATCACAAGTCATTTTTGTTTTGATATTGGGCCTCTTTGTAGTGTAGTGTATGATGGTACAATCTTGATTGCTCCTATTTGTTTCTGTCAGTCACCTTTTACTCATATTTCAACACTGAAGACTGCTCACTTTGGTACTTCCTTAAAATATGTAGGTTTTTAAGTGATTGGTTATTTGATTTTAGAGTCTGTGCTGTGATGCACCGTCCTTGTACTTGAGGTGCCTGTGTTTTTTGAGCTTCAGGGTTGCATTGCGTACCTGAGTTGTGACATGGAATAACTATCTGTAGGATCTAAAAGAAAATTACGTTAAATGGTCTAAATTTTTCTTGACTTTAATTGAACGTAGGTGATATGCCCCGCATTCTTGCAAAAAATTCTGTATTTCTCATAATTTTCTTGAGGACCAGCCATAGTTACGATGGCAGCCACCATGGCAGCGTGCAGAGTCTGGATGATCTGGCAAAAGTAAAGCTGGTAAAGTCCTTCTTGTTGAGCAGATCTTGGTAAAAAAATTGCAGACTCAGTGGAGTTTAGCCAAAATTAATTAAAAATTCAGATAAATGCTGTGTTATATTGTTGCGAAAATCGTCTGAGTGGTCACCTGCAGTGGTAGCTTTTTAGAGTGAATAAGAAGAAAAAGAATACATTTAAGTCTTTCCATAGAGGTCTCTTCATCCTCACAAACTGCAAAACTTTCTGTCACAACTAACAGTTTAGGGCAACAATCCAGAGGTGAAATACTCCATGCGACATTACCTATCTGCTAAATTATTCGACTGTTTCCCTCACCTCTGGCAGATGTTGTCATGTTTTGCCATGGCTTTGTAAAATGATGGGGAGCCCAAAGGGTACATTCAAACTCATAACCCCAGCCAAACCAGAACAAATTACAGTCCTTTGAGAGAGCAAAACCTCAGAGGTGATCATCTGTGCTCACTGCCACCAAGTCATACTTTAAGCGGCTGCTCTAATTTCAATCACTTTATGTGATGCTCTAGTTGTTGGCTGGTTTAGGCAAGGAGAGGCTAACGGTTAATCCAGACCCTAGAGACTAAGGCAGCCCTATTTCACTATTTCACAATCTCTCATAGTAAGCCGGAGCTCTCCCCCTGGAGAGGGTGGAAAGTAAAGGTACGTACTCTTAACTTTCTCTGGAGTCCCAGGAGATGATTTGGGAGTGGGCTGAACAGTTAAGGTTGAGAGCAAATGTACTCACCAATTCTACCGTATTGCTTGTGTGACCTTTGTTCTTTTCTGTTACTGAAAGGGGATCATGGCACAGAAAGTCTTCACGTGTAGCACAGTTTCTGTACGGACAGTGGTAGGAATAGGCTTTCCTGTGGAGCCTCTTCCAGAGGTCCATAAGGTGAACCACCTGGAGCAGAAAGAGTAGTTCAGCGCTCTGCACTGAAATTTCCAGACATACAGCATTTCCTGCTAATGTTGATGGTGTCGCTTACATCTCAATTTGTAGCTTCCAGTATAATGAATCCTACAAGAACGTTTCTTGTAGCTCCTTCAACCACAGTCCTACAGTAGCAGGTTTCAATCACCATCCACCTCAACTGGAGTGAATATACTTCTTTGAGACGCGTGTTTCTCTTCTGTGACTCCCCGCTAATTCTGCAGACACATTTAGTTTCTTTGCCCTCTCCAGGGTACCCAGCAAACTTTGTAATGTGAGACGTGAAAGTTACTATTTTGTTGCTGCCATGAGCACAGGAAGATAAATGAAATTACATTAAATGTAGAGTTATTTTAATGGGAAAATCAATTGCTGCAATACTTAATTACCCCAAGCCCCCTTTGATATTTTTTTTCCTGACAAAGCACACAACATTTCTGTGCAGTATTTGAAATTTACTTGCTTTTTTAGAAGACGGGATCCTTTATGAGACTGGGAATGCTTCATAAGGGCTGATCATGATTTTAAACAAAAAGGCTACAAAAGCAAAATAAACAATACCTATATTTCCTAGTATTATTTTTAAACCAAACATAATTGCTTGATCACGTATAACTACTGTCCACAGACCACACTACTGTGAAAAACTGACTTCAGATGTTCAAAGAAGAAAATATCATGGTCACTGTGTTACAGGACTAGGTTCTTGGTGTTATAATTAGCTCAAAGCATAGCGTCTGAATTGGGTATAAAACACCATGTCTGTACTAATGTTTTTTAATAGTATCCCGTGAGCAGTCTGTTTCAGTGGCTGTGACAAGTCTTCTCTTTAAGTCCCGAATGCTTTGAATCTTTTTCTCTATTATGCCCTGTAATATTAGGGGAAGAATTGCATAAACTTGCTGTCTCAGTGCCACAAAGTTTTGTATATACATCTACATCTCTCTATATTTATATTTTAAAAGGATTACTTCTTTGGACTTCTTTTGTATTCCTTTTCTGGTTAATGCAGTTTTAATCTGTTCAAATGTGTAAATTCAGAGAGAAGGAAAACTGATGTATTTTGAAGTTGCTTGAACACTGTAAACTGTTATATCTCAGGAACTTTCCAGGCTGGTTGGTGGTGCTGCGTTACCCAGTGAGAAGCTGGAAATCTTTTCTTTTGGGGATATACAAAGCTTCCTCTTTTTCTTAACACACAAAGTAAAAGGTACCCAATGAAATTATTAGGCAGGAGATTCAAAACAATCAAAAGGGAAATACTATTTGCAGTGCATAATAAAACTGAGACTTTTTCCTACAGGATGTTATGGATAGCAAAAATACAAATTAGTTCCATAAGTAATTAGAAAAATTAATGGAGGAAACATCAGTTAATGCTTATTATTCCAACTCTAAAAGACCCCAGAGACTGGCTTCTCAAATTTGGGATGGCAGCTTCTATACCATTCTATGTGTTTGAGGATTTTTTAACTTTTCCATAAACATTCACGACTGGCCGCTGCAGGAGATGGACTCAGCTGAACGGACTGTTGATCTCACCCAAAATGACAGATGCTTTTTGAAAGCACATGGACTTGCAGATTTGAAGGCCTACCTGTACTATATTTTTATGTACAGCAAAGTAGTTTTAAGGAATGCCTAGAGGGTTTTCATTGTATTTGGGTCTTTTGCTATTTCCAAAGGCTGAGATGTGGTCATGTAGGTAGTCTGCTTTCCCTCAAAGAAAACTTCAAAAAATCTACCCACTTAAGAGTTTTTCAAGATCTTTCTGGCACTTTTTTCTGTAAAATATACAGAAAATATAATACATACATCTACTTAATATTTAAATATATACATACATTTATGTGTCAGAGGTACTATAACATACATTAAATAAAATGTAAATTGTTGGCAATGATGATCCAAATTTCATTTCTCCTTACATATAAGACATTTGTGTCATCGCTGTAGCTCTAATCCATATTCAGCTCTTCATGTTTGGTGTGCAGTAATATGTAAATTACCTAGCCAGCTGCATTAAGCAGTGTTTGTTTATTCTATTTCTTTTGGCATAGCATATAACTGAATTTCTGCCAAAAATGTGGCTGCTTCAGGGAACACTGTTCGAGTAGAAGGAAGTTTTGAAAGGAAACGCACATCATAAGTCTTTACTCTGTGAAACAGTAAAATCAAAACAAACTTTCTGTTCATAAAAATATCTGTATTAATGCAAAATAATGGGCTTGTAAAATACAATGAGCGAACTGAATGTTTTTAGAACGCTCTGTTTACATTGGCTTTGTAAGCAAGAATACAATACTAAGAGGCAGTGGATTTTTCATACGTGGGACGGGTGACTAAAACTGGTGAAACGAGAAAATGGAAAGTTTAGGAGAAATTATTTTAAAATGGCATATTAATCTCCCCTAACACGTAGCATTTAAATGCATTTAAATTTAGAAAGCAGTGAAGTTTAAGTGTTAAAAAAATTGCATTAATGATGCATAGAGCTATCTACTTACGAGGCAGTCCTTTCAGTCTTCCAGTCTGACACTTCCTTTTTTATCCAGCCAGCTAATTTCCCCTCTTTTGTGAGGAGTAACTGTTTTCACACTAGTGCTTGCCCAGCAAGTCTCCTCATTGTTTCATGGTTAATTATCTTCTTGAGCTTCACCTTCTCGAGTGAAGGGAGAAAGACCGGGCCTCCCCACAGCTCTAATGAAAGCTAGGTTTTAGAGATGCACTGTGTGAATAAATGCGGTGTCTGATCTAGCAACATAATAAATGAGTTCCTAAACTTTATGGAGTCACAGCTCATCCAGCAGGTTTACTGAACAGTGTGGAAAGATGCTTTCTTTTTAAAAATCCTTTTCTGTTTTTAAAAGGGGGGAGGGATATTTCTTCAGTGTGAAACCAAATACCATAAACTGTTCGAAAATCTCCAAGCATTACTAAAAAAGGTGCGTGTCAAACATTCAGTTTCATAGAATCATAGAACGGTTTAGGTTGGAAAGGACCTTGAAGATCATTGAGTTCCACCCCCCCTGCCATAGGCAGCGACACCTCCCACTAGATCAGGTTGTCCAAGGCCTCGTCCAGCCTGGCCTTGAACACCTCCAGGGATGGGGCCCCAACAACCTCTCTGGGCAACCTGTTCCAGTGCCTCACCACCCTCAGAGTGAAAAACTTCTTCCTAATGTTTAATCTAAACCTGCCCTCTTCCAGTTTAAAGCCATTCCCCCTCATCCTATCGCTACATGCCCTAGTAAAAAGTCCTTCCCCAGCTCTCCTGTAGGCCCCCTTTAGGTACTGGAAGGCCGCAATAAGATCTCCCCAGAGCCTTCTCTTCTCCAGGCTGAACAGCCCCAACTCTTTCAGCCTCTCCTCACAGGAGAGGTGCTCCAGCCCTTGGATCATCCTCGTGGCTCTCCTCTGGACACACTCCAGCAGGTCAGTTTCAGTACAAACCTGAGCTGCTGCATGGAAGACTTTGAGCTCTATGCTTTAAAGTTGTATATGAACACTTACAGTAATAATACTAATAGCCCCGTGCCCCTCAGTTATTATACCGCTTTATAAACTCTTGGTACTCATTGGAATTTTTGTGCCTCCCCAGCACTGAAAATAGCCCTTGTGGATAGACTTAAACCTTCAGTTTATGTTCCAATTGGAGCCCAAGTTTAAACTCTGTAACATTTAAAAGAAACTCTCTTGTAATAGAAGAAAGTTGAACAATGGCAATAGTGGTTTTGTAATAATGAAGTACTCCTCATTGTAATTTTGTACTCAGCCAAACTAAGGCAGGCAAATACAAGCATCTCACCATAACAAGATATAGTTGTCCATTATTTTGTCTACAAAGTATGCTTATATTAAATAATTTCTCAGGTGACCAAACCAAAGTGTGCATATAGCACTGGTACTCGAGACATTGCACAGGATCCATTCGATGTACTAGATTAGAATGAAAATGCCATTCCTTTTTTTCCAGCCAGCTCCAGGGCTTTGTTGGCACCTATTATGTACAGAGAAAACTATAAACATCATCACTTACCAGCGATGGAGACAAGAAAAAAAAACCTGGAAGTTCAAGGATGAGATGATCGTAGTGAAAGAGCTCTGCCTAGGGACCACTTGGAGATAAGGACAGTGTTTCTATTTTGCAACATTTGAAAAGCAGCTCTTCTTAGATATAGGCTGTGTAATGGCAAGGAGCAGTTGTATTGTTGTAACCTCCAGGTGCTTACTATTGTAATTTTGATTCACCACCAGGAGAACTCTCTGCCATTTAGTGACAACTGTGGTGTTTAACTTAATGCTTGGAAATCCATAGGTAGGCGGACTGTGCAAGTACTTACAATATGCATCATTCTTCTAGCTTTTGACTTCACAATACTTGCTTGTTGACTGCTCTCTAGTCAATATCCCAAATTTGCAGATGGTGAATCAATGACTTCAGGAAGTGCCTGATCTGAGATTACAAAGAAATTCTGTTGAAAATTTAAATAGGGGGGAAAAGAGTCCGTTCTCTTCGATGACATGAATTAGGCTAAATTTGGTAGTCCCTCAACTGCTTCGTAAGGAAGAGATACTGATGATAGAG
Source organism: Vanellus vanellus (assembly GCF_965231255.1). Lineage (NCBI taxonomy): Eukaryota > Metazoa > Chordata > Aves > Charadriiformes > Charadriidae > Vanellus > Vanellus vanellus. The sequence goes on from NC_138911.1 coordinate 42,213,209, forward strand.
CCAGATATTCTTCATGCAGTCCTGCTATTCATAAATAATAGATAAAGCCTCCCTTTCCAGTATACAGGAAGAATTTTTATTTAGAAATTCAAGCCTCTCTCCTCCAGCTCTCAGTGATAAAACTTTCTAGGTTTCTCCTAAGGTCAAGCTCCCAAGGGCTTATGTCCTATTCTTTTGTACCTTATATCTATCTGTTTCTATGGTGATTCTCACTCTTTAGTGTTTCTCACAAACATTCGTTTCTGCTGAAACAAAGCTCTTAAAAACTCTATGATTCCAGGTGTCCTGATGTGCCTGTGTAGGCTGGAGATGGCTATTGTGCCTACTGAGTCCGTTTATAGAGTTCACTGAGTTGTTGTGGCTTAACTGAGAGTATACTGTTAACGGAGTACCAGTTCCAATGTAAATGATACTAAATTGAAAGTATTCTTAATGAGTATGCAGACCTCTTAACTAGTAAAAAGAGAGAACAATAGTGATTTTATTGTGCCACTGTAACTTTGCTAGTATGACATTGTTCATGGGCATTTGAATGCAAAATGCGACTGGTTTGCATCAATACGGGTGTACCAGTGAAAAATTGTGCTGAAGTTCTGCAGTGCAGACAAGCAATAGTTAAACGTGTTTAAGCATCGTCAGTTCCACAGATTTTCTGGTTTTGATAGACTTTTTTGTCTTTACCAGAAAGACTGATCTTTGATTGGGTCAAAGTCTGAGACTTGGCACGGATGAACTCCCACCAACTTGCATGGGCATGTATCTGAGGCAGAGTGCCAGGATTTGCTCTTTTCTGAACTAGGTGTGCATGGCAACATTTTGGGTTTGGGTAATGCTAGGAATGTTTTTCTAAGAGTTTCATCAAGGGCTTGTGTTGGATTCTAGCACAAAGAAAATCATATATTCCTCTGAAGTAAAGGTGAGACCGAAACGACATTCAAGGGCGAAAAATCCTGTCATGTAACCTCTTGACAGATGAAAAGAAAACTACAAAGCAGCAAAAACAACAGTCAGTAAAATATGCCATGTAGCCAGGTTTTCTCATCACAAAAAAAGAAAAAAAAAAAAGCCCAAATACACAAGTTGGAATATAGGTCTGGGATTGTAAACCTATTTGGATGACAATATGATTCGATATAAAAATGTTATAGATGTTCTTCTGCTCTCTAGTAGCATTTAAAGGGCTTCTCCAGCAAATGAGAACCAGAGATGTTAGAAAGCCGTATGAGGATACAGTGGCAAAAGAGGATGTCACTGCTTCCATAGAGGCTGGAAACCAAATTGGTAGTGTGATAGCAGTGATACTCTGGGCACAGTGCAGGGACTAAAGATGTCGAGTCCCTGCTTTTGCCTTGGTCTATGATAGAAGTAAATTCCTGCAGGCCTTCTGATGATGGTGCTCACCTTCTGTTCCAGCCTGGCTTGTCTGCGCTGACTGGTGTGTGGTGGAGGGGCTGGAGCCCTTCACTTTTTCTTTTGGCCATCTGGCACCATGGGCAGCTTACCAAGAAAGTTAGAAGACCCTCACAGGACTCATGCGCAGGCACGACTGACCCCACAGTGTTACCTAGCATCATCAAGGGATGTTTAAATAGCAGCAGAGTGTTTAGAGGATGGCCAGTTTCTCTGACTTTTTAAAACAACTCTACTACTAAGAGGGAATAATAGTTTTCAGTTAGGCATCCTATTTCATCTGTTGTTAGAAGGTGTGCCAAAAAACCTGCTGTCATGGTAAAGAAAATTATCAGTTTTAAAACCTGACAATCCTGTCCTCTAGGCTTTTATTTCTGAGTGCTATCAGAGAACTTCAAGTATCATCATAAAGACAGGTACCTGAGCAATGGTGGAACCTCAGTTGTTCCCATAAGACCCACCGTGCAGTGAGACCCTTGCAGGTGACATCTGTGACTGCACAGAGCAGAAGCGAAGTCGGTGTCCTTGTGGTGGTATGGGAATCTGTACGTGCAACCACCCATGTAGGACCCTGGCAATACCTGTAAGCATCCATAATACCTAACAGAAAAACACAAGTTCTGCATGTGCAGGAGTGAGCATATTATTACATTGAGGGAGGCAATAATGATTGTAAAACGAGGCAAGAGAAAGTATGAACCATAGTTTTGGATCTTATTTTCTCTGGAAATAAACATGTACCTTCTTCTTTTAACTGTATTTATAACAAATACATATGTTAACGATCAGTTTCTCTAGTGATCTGTGATCAAACATACTGTTTCTATATATTTTGAGACCATATTTCAATGTGCAGTTCACTTCAGTATTACACACATGGAATATTATGCATATGCTTATGCATATTAAAATGGGGTTGGGAAATGGGGACAGTTTCCTTGTTGGCTATGGTATAGGGAACCTCATTTAGAAAATGAACTTAAGTGAAGCAGAGGTGAAGTGGGTACTGTAGGCATGACTATTTCCCTCAGCAGAAGTACTTGGCATGCTTGCATTTTTCAAAAGACAAAATCATGTTTGTCTTCCTTGAATGTGCACACATTCCTGGAGATGGGGGATGGTTTTCTTTCTTTTCCTTTTTCCCCTGGCCCCTAAGTGCAGTTGAGTTTGGATAATTTGTCCGCAGCAACTGAAGGATATGTTGCAGGGGAGGGAGGAACAGAGTTTGTATTTATTATTGTAAAAGCTCTTTTTTTCATGTTAATTCTTTTAAAAAAATATAATGGTACGTAGGGGTTACATTACAGGCCTGTTTCACCAACACAAAGTATCTGTACTGGAGTAGCACATGCAAATGAAGCTGAAACAGAGAATCATTGTTTAATAAAATTTGCCGCAGAAAAGGCAAAACTATCTGTGTTTTAGTAAAGGAAACAAATGAAAAAATGCTTTTCTGAGACCTTTCCTTAAAGAACACTGGGGTTGAGGAAATGTCTTTATTTGGCTTAGTAATCTTATTTCTTCCCATTAACATTTTCAGCAGATTAACTGTTTAACCATTAAACACCAACCCTACAAGCATTTAAGGGCACACTTAACTTAGCTCACATGAGTTATCCCACTGAAATGGGAATACTGTCCTGAGCAAAATAGTTCAGAGTTCAGATGAGGAACAGGTCAAGTCCTTAAAGCGGCACTTTCAAATACGTTAGAATGAATTCAACCTTTCACTCTTCTGAGTCTGTAATTTAATTGGATCTTGACTAATTTATATTAGAAACTTTTCATGCAACAGTAAATGCTTCCTAGGTATTGTTTATCTAGTGATCAGATTTTAAAAATAGGAATATGCCTAATATTGTGCATCTTTTTGTTGTTGTTGCATTGTTATTTTTTACTTGCTTGGTCAAAACTGTTTAACTTTTACTGTGAACCATGTGACCATCGAGATCTACTCTCGAAGTAGTAGTGTTTAGTGAGTTTATAAGGATGAAGTCACTCTGGCCTACTTTAAAGATACCCATTTTTAGAAAGGTGACATGTATACACACATACACACACATATATAGGCATGTGTATATTTATGCGCTCACACCCTTGCGCATGTAGAAAACGAGTTTCTAAATTCCAGGGAATTTAGTGCAATCAGTTACACCAGCTGGTATCCAAAGATTTTTTTGCCAGACAGAATGGTACCTTTGCAGCACGTTTTGTCGCAGACTTCAGCAAGGCCAGGGCTTAAGAGCGACCGTAGAGGGCTCACCCCTCTGGAATCTGAAGCTCTGTAGCACACTCAAAGCTTCTCTTTAATTGTAGTCTGCCTTACATGTGGATATCAGCATGTCTGTCTGTGACAGACCCCTTTCTTGTTGGGTATTGTGGTTCCAGGAGTGATACCTTGAACCAGGCTAGGTAGAGCATCCTTTGAAGCCTGTAAGTGCAAACTCTCTGGGAAAGCCACGTTCATCCTTAACTGAAATGGGATAAAAATCACGGTGCAGCTCTCCCACAGGTAAAGTTTTCCCAACTGGAAATGGCAATAGAAGATTTGTCTGCTTTGTGTAAAAGATGCATTGTGCAATACTATGCAGTTCCTTGGAATGAAAATCAAGACAGACAGGAGAAGAAACAACAGCATTTTTTCCCAGTAAAGTAAGCAATCAGAATTTAGCTCTGACACCAGCTGGCACTTACAGTGTTTTACCTTCCATCCTCTGTATAACACCAAGTAAAGGATCCGTTTGGGGAATTTTAAATGTTCTGTTGGCAAGACCTAATAATCTATTCCTCTCATGATAACTCTGATCCTCCAGCACTATCCACCTATTCACTGAGCAGCCTGGTAAGGAGACATCTGACATGATAAAAGTATTCCTCAGCGATTCCTGGTTTTTACCTTGCCACTGCTGTCAGTGCAAACATAGGTTGGAGCGACACCACCTCCCATTCTTCACACCAGAGCTTTACTCACGAGTCTGTGTGGTGCTTCTCTCTCCAACAACTACCGCAATGTCTCAAGGCTCTTTCTTGTTTGAGCAGCTTCCTAAATTTTGTAAAAAAGAAAGGGAAAAGATATGCCCCTGCTAAAAATGCCAAATACAAATATTTTTTTGGCTTAAGCAGAGCAGTTTGTTTCAAAGTTAAAACTTGGTCTGTACTTGGGAAGGGCTGCCAATCTAGCTGATAACTCCTAAAGTTGTACCGGTAACTTTCTTCAAGGGAGATAACGCTTATAAGAAAAGTAGCAATTTACTAATATCAATTCAGTCAGTTCTTTGGACAGAGAAAGCTATGCTGGTAAAATGTCCATATCTGGATAAGAGACTTTGGAATTATAGCTGTGACAATCAGAAGAAAAAAAAATGTGATCAAATCCCTTCCCATGACCAGTTGTGCTATGCCTGCACAACTTCGGAGTATATACCAGACCTCAGAAAAGCATGTGCATTTGAAGAATAAAAAATAGGCTTTGAAGCAAGGAGCACTCAGTGAAGATGAACAGGCTGAGGTCACAACTCTACATGTTTTATTGTTTTAGTCCATCTGACTTGCAGAACAAACAACGCAGCCAAGTGCTGATTTACAGGGGGAAGGTTATCTTCCTGACCAGTAAGGACCAAATGTTTTGGTTTTGAGAAACAAAATCAGATTCTATGGAACATAAAATCCTTGGAACCTGCTGCTGATTTCCTGCCTTCGGGGATTTCTGTTTGCAGCTGGCAGAAGCTTAAAACAGTGAAATCGTGCTGTTAAGGAAGCTTTTCACAGCAAAGTCTTCCTAATGCTAAGTACGACAGAGTCGTAAACCATGCCACAGAGAAAAAAAGTGATTGTAGCTGATTTCTTGTTTAATCTAACAGGTTTTCCAACTAAGGTAATTTAATTATTGTCATTCTCTTGCACCAGTTTTTGCTTGCAGGTTGGTTAAGGGTCAGCTACGGGTGGAAGGCTGGGTCCAACTGCGTACCAGCCAGGAGCCATTATGAGAATATGGCAAACTGGCAAATCCAAATATGGATTTCTGAACTCCATGATGTAGAGAACTGCTCTGATAGCCTTAGTTGTCTAGCAAATGGGGGGTTTTATGGTAGTTTAACATTTAAGCTATCACTAGCCAATATCTCTCAGGAAAAAACACAGGTTTCTAACAAATTTACTCCATAAAAGCTTTGGGGTGGGTAGATCAACAAAGTGACTCTAGCCTCCACCAGGCATGATAGATTCTTAAAATACCAAAAGCCCCCTAACCTGCCAAGGAGGAAAAATGTGCTTGGCACCCATATTTCTGCCCGTGATTATTTGAGATTTCTTAACACAGCTGCAGTAACTTACAACTAAGCCCAATGAAGCATGAGGACACAGATTTATCTTACCCGGAGAATGTCTCTGTTTATCAAATACATTAATAATCATATCACCCTGCTGAATGGTGGATAGCTACTCTGCCAATTTGAAGAAAATAATTTTTCCTTATGTCGGTTGAGTGTTTTAGCCATTGGTCTACTGGACATATGGGGACGGGCTAGCCTTGTGTCTTGCACAGAAACAGTGCCACCTATATCCATAATTAAATAGACACTGGAGCGGGGATTTGGATCTATCTGTGCTTCTTGCCAGTCAAATGTGTGCTGCAGGATAAAATTCTCCTCCTCTATCTAGGATCTAATTAACATTTAATTGTTTTATGAAAAATGAAACAGGAGAAGCAGGATTCTTTTCAGAACAGCATGTAGGTAGGGCTTCTCCTGAGGGAATGGGAACCTGGTTCATGTCTTTTACGCTCAGTCTGACAAAGCGTCCCACGCCCAAAATCGGTGCCCTGGCTATTGAGCTGTTGGAGAACATCCCATGATTTCTCACAAAAGGGCTGAGCAGCTTTAGTTCCTGCTTCAAAAAGAGAGTTCCCAGCTGAGAATCGAAGTCCGAGATACGTGCCTTGCCCTGCATAATTAACCTTGGCTGAATCTTGATGAATCTAAGTCAGTAACTAAGTTGTGTACAACTGCACTTCGTTGGACTACAGCCTCCTTTTATCTGCTTGTATTTCTGTAACTTTGTAAGTTTGCTGTGATTTAGATTGCTGTTTGGCATGTGATCAGTGCTGTATTTGAAAAACAAAACTTGCTCCAAGAAAGCTCGAGAGAGCAAGAGATCATAGTTGAAAGGTTTTTTGGAAAAAGCGCTTGTTTTTCTGGATACAAACGTCATTGTTCAGCTGTTAAGATGATTTAAACTAAACAATTCTACATTAGTTAACAGTTCTGTTACAATACTTATTGTATAAGCAAAGTTTTCCCTAAAGTGGATGCCTCTCAGTAAGTAGAAAAATAAAGTGAAATTAATTTGTGGTCAGAGGACCAGCCCCAAAATCAGGGACCACTTCTATCTTATTTTGAGAGGTGTAAGGTAAGTCAGTACTGTTGGCCATTTCACACATCAGATTTGAGTGAGAAAAGTTGTGAAGGTGTTCTTTCTCTCTTTTCCTCTGTGAGGAAAAATTTTGATACTATGTGTTCTGACCCCATAGTAGCAAATATTACTGGAAAGTTACAAAAGTCTTAAAAAAAAGCAAACTAAGTCTAGCTCAATTTTTTATTAGCCCTCTCCCAGAGAAAAGTGTCAGCACAGACAATATTTGAAATTCACATAGTATTTGATTAGACTGATTGATTGTGCTTACAGCTGAGGATATTAACATTCATTAGTCTTACTGGTCATTAGTACTGCCTTTATTATCAAGTAAAGAATAAATAGAAATTCTAATAAAAATACATCATCTTGTAGTTTCCAGTGCATTAGATCTGTAGTTTTAAGGCGGACAATACAAAAGTTTGTTATAAACATTTCAAAAATCCTTTAATAAATCCTTTATATCTTAACTCTTTCAAACTTGAGCAGGCTAAGAGAGATTCTTGTATTTTCAACTCAATAAAGTGCTAATGGCATGTTTTTTACTAACAGGCTTACTAACACACTCCTATGTGATTCTGCAGAATGGTTAAAGCTTGTTACATATAAAATGACTAACCACAATTAATCTATATTTAAGAAAAGTCAAACTCCTTTATTATATTTTGACAGCAAATAACAAAAAAAAACCTAAGAAGACTAAGAAATCATGCAAAATTTAATAGGTTTCATTTTAATTGATCATTTTAATGGTACACAAAACATAACAAAATTAAAAACCTATTAGTGATCATTGTTCCAAAAATGCACTTTACTCCCATCAATTTACTTACATGATTTCAGTGGAAGCATATTTAAAGTGCAGCTGTTAATATTTTTAATCTTTGACTTTTTTTTTTTTTACAGGAGCCTCTGAACGTTATTGATCCCAGTTTGATGGATCTAAATGGTCCAAGTGAAGATGCACTAGAATGGGATGAAACCGACATAAGTAATAAGCTGATCAGTATTCATGAAGACTTAAGTGATCCCGATCAGGAACTCAAGAAGGATGATCCAAGCCAGAAACCTCCTTCAGGAGAGTGCGGTGATAACGATGGGAACGAAGACGAAAGTATCAGCGATCGTGGAAGTCCTCTTTATTGTCCCAGCATTACTTCCCCTCCAAATCCTCACATCTATCAGGTCTATAGTCTTCATAATATTGAATTATCAGAAAAAAAACATATGCCTTTTTTGAAAAAAACGTCCAAGCTCTCCAATGTAACACAGTCTAACATTTTAAACAAAAGTCTTAGTAAAGACTCGTCATTTTCATCTACCAAATCCCTGCCAGACCTAATAGGGGGGACCACATTGGCAAAACCATATAACTATATGTATCAGAGTGGAAACATAAGCAGGCATTCTGAAAGTGAGAGTGGGATAGTGAGTGAATGTGATACAGAAACTACAAATAATTCAGAAATATTTTTGCTAAATGATATTGAAAGCACTCAGAGTAATCCCGAAATTGGGCATGCAGAAACTCAAGTGGATGATATAGTCGATGTAATAAAACAAAAAATAAAGCAAGTTGAAGAAGACCATGCTAGTCTCTCAGATGATTTCCAGTTGGCACCTTCTGCATGTTGTGAAAGTGAGAACGATGAGGATTTGGACAGCATTACCATGTGTAACCCTGTTTGTCTAGAAGAATTGCAAGGAAAACATGACGTCTTTACATTTTATGATTACTCATATCTTCAAGGCTCCAAATTCAAATTACCAGTGATAATGAAACAATCGCAAATTGAAAAAACACATACAGAGGGCAGTCTGTTTCATGGCTTTTGTTTTGATAAAATACCTGTTAAATCTGAACATAAGCCTGGAGACTCACAACCAGATGGGTTTATTCATGACCATGCTCTGGCACGTATCCCTGGAGAATCAGATCCCAATTCCTGTAAACCTGGAGAAACTGTAAGAAGACTAACTGTTACAGAGAACACAAGACAGGTTTCAACTTTATCTCGTAGTTCTTCGTTAGAATCTCTGTCTGTAGTAGGTGATTTGTTCAGCTCAGGTATTTTTAAAAGTGGAGACGGTCTTCAGCGAAGCACCTCTTTGGAGAGCTGGCTGACTTCCTACAAAAGCAACGAAGATCTTTTTAGTCATCATGGCTCAGGAGACATAAGTGCAAGCAGTGATTCTGTTGGAGAACTCAGCAAAAGGACATTAGATCTTTTGAATCGCTTAGAGAATATCCAGAGTCCTTTAGATCAAAAGATAAAGCGCAGCATCTCTGACATAACACTCCAAAGTAGCTCTCAAAAAATGTCTTTTACTGGACAGCTGTCTCTAGATATTGCATCCTCAATCAACGAAGACTCAGCAGCTTCTCTCACTGAACTCAGCAGCAGTGAGGATCTTTCTCTCTGCTCTGAAGACATTGTACTGCACAGAAATAAAATACCAGATTCAAACGCATCATTTAGAAAACATCTTAATAGATCTGTAGCTGATGAGAGCGATGTCAATGTCAGCATGATTGTTAATGTCTCCTGCACTTCTGCTTGTACTGATGATGAAGATGACAGTGATTTGCTTTCAAGTTCCACCCTTACCTTAACTGAGGAAGAGCTAGGTATCAAAGATGAAGATGATGACTCCAGTATAGCAACTGATGAGGATATTTATGAAGAATGCAATTTAATTTCAGGGCTTGATTATATAAAAAATGAACTCCAAACTTGGATTAGACCAAAATTTTCCTTGACAAGGGAGAAGAGAAAAAGTAACCTCAGCGATGAAATTCAGCGCAGTAAAGAAGTTAGTAATGAGACATCAAAAGCCACAGATATGTTAAGCATTGAAACACTATTGAATGGTTCAGTACAGAAAATATCAGAAAATAATGGCAACAGTAAGAATGTACCACGTGATCATGAAAAAAGGACAAAGAGTCACCTGATGAAAGATATATCTCAGGTTGTGAAGGATCAGCTTGTGGATGATATGGAGAACGGCAATGTTGAAAATACTCTTGACGGTCAAAAGGAAGGTCTTGTTAGAACATCAGCAACTCCCCAAACTCATGCATCGCTTGATGTCAGAGAAGCTGAAAATGAATGTTGTGTCTGTGAAGCATTTACAGACAGTTCAGATGATTCACATATGGATGGCAAGGAGACTGTTCTGTCGTCAGACGGATCCAGAAACCCTCCAAAAGAATGTCAAAGTCATCTTCCGCCTGATCATCACTCTGTTGCTTCCTCTCCTGCTAAAAAGCCTTGTCTTGAGTCTTCCTCAGAAATGAATTGTGTAGACATAGAAGATACAGCTGTACAAACATCCTTACCTAATGCTCAACAGCATAGGAGGAGCATTACTGAAAAATCTGATTGCTGTACAGCCTTGAAATCCAATGAAGCAGAATGTGACTCCTCAGCCAACGGTCCTGATTTGTGCTGTAACTGTGAATCTGCTGCTTTTGATAAAAGAAGCGTGGAAGATGGCTCAGTACACAATTTTGTGAGGGAGATCATAGACATGACATCAACAGCTTTGAAAAGTAAGACACAGCCTGAATGTGAGTCATCTGCTCCAGCTTCATTAGCACAAATCAAGGAAAAAGTGTTAGAACACTCTCACAGACCCATTCAGCTAAGAAAAGGGGACTTCTATTCTTATCTTTCACTCTCTTCTCATGATAGTGACTGTGGAGAGGTAATCAAATACATAGAGGAAAAGAGCAGCACTCCTGTGCCACTGGACTTCACAGACGAGAGAGAAAATATTGAATGCTTTTTTGAAGCCTGTCCTGAGGAAGAGCGGGTTGAGCAGCAGCAGTCCATTTCTAATGGTACTCCTGAAGCACGGGTTGAGCAGCAGCAACCTATTTCTAATGCTACTTCTGAAACATCTCCAGAGTCACTAGGTGAAGTGACTCTAGAGTCATTAGAAGAAGTTAAAACTTCATCCGAAGGTAGGCATTTATTTTTCTTATGTGATGGTGACAATTATATAAACGTCCCCAATCCTAACGAACAAACTGCATCAAACAATCTGAAAAATGCTGATGATGCTTTACTGATTTCAGACAGGCAACCTGGAGGTTTGGAAAAAAATTCTCCCGAGCTTAGCACTAAAAAGAGTAGTACAGGAAAATCACCTGGAACTGAAGAGCCCAAAGGATGCGTTGCTGCTTCTGAAGAGGCTTCAGCTATAGAATTTCAGTTAACGCCTGGCCATTCACAGAAAAAGGATGTTTTGCATCAGAACAGTAAAACTCTTACTTGTGAAGAAAATCTCTTGAATCTTCATAAGGAAAGACATATAAATATGCACAGATAGAATGTAACCCTCTCCAGGCACGTACATTATCCTAAAAACAGGTATGTACTCTAGAAGTTGCACATTCATTTTCTTTACATTTTTTTGCCTTTTTATTTTTTTACATTTTTGTACAATGAAGGGAGATGAATCACCATCCAGGGCTTCTGTTTTATGGTAGTGCTATATCGTTTGTTTCGATTACACTATAATCCCAATTTACATGCCACTGGACAACAAATGCAGTGAATACTAACTGCTTCTTGCCCCGTGGCTTTGCACTGACTGGGACTGCTCTCTTCTGGGACAAATCTGCCATGTTGCAGAACTTCGCAATTCTTCAAAAAGTAGTATTTCTGTATCAGCCTCCTCTTCCCTCTTCAACTGATCTGTGGAACCAGAAACCAGCTCTACTCATTGATCCCTTTCTCCACAGTCAGCTGGCCTTCAGAGGTGTTCAAAAGCACTTGATGAAGCTGAACTTCTGGTTTTACAAGAAATTTGGGTGACTAGTGAGTTGGAATTCTACAATATTTCCAGACAAGCCATGAAGTATGGCTAAGCAGACTGGAGAGTGAGTTGAGAGATAATAAGTCATTTCTTGATGTCAGTTTACCATGACTTGAGTTCGGTAAGCCATTATTAAGAACACAATTATTACAAGACAGTGTTAGGCCAAAAGCTGAGGGTACCAAAATAAGAAAACTTTGCAACGTCATTAAAGAGCATAATGTGAGGTCAATGTAGAATAAAGACCTGAATGCCAAAGCAGATGGAAACTGGTAGCCACACAGCCACACTGGAAGCTTTGTTTCCATTTTGTGCTAAGCATTTTGAAACAGAAGTAAGATGGTGGAACCTAAGGTGAAAAAATGGCTCTGATCTCTTCCAAAGTTTGAAAGTGCTTCAGATCTGGAGTTTCTGACCTTGCATAAATGTCTAACTATAACTGCACAATTAACAACAAAAGAAGATCTACAAAGAAGCTTCTGGATCAGATCCTAGCGTGTAGCACTGCTACTTTGAGCCTCACTGGTTGGTTGGTGACCCAAAAGCCGGCATAGTTGTATGAGAATGCCATTAGTCTCTGAAAACATTCCTCCAGTAGACCAGAGCTGGCACATCAACTCCGAATGCCACTCCAATTCCAAATGCCGCTGCTTGCCAGAAGCTGTAGCAAGGGAATTTCCTATAAGATACAAGGCTAAGCACGGGACCAGGTTTTCCCGGGAAGTTCTGGAATCTCCATCCTTGGAGATTTTCAAAATTCAAGTGGACGTGGCCCTGAATAATCTGACCTACATTTGAAAATAGCCTTCCATTAAGCAGGAGGGTGGACCAGATGACGTTCAAGTTTCCTTCCAACCTAAGTTATTCTATGATTCCATGATGTTGCTAGGAGAAAAGGCTGTTGTTCATCACTGCCCGTGAAAACCACTAGTACTCTCCTATTGCAAACTATTAAGCTGTAGTGGAGGAACTGGGCCTATTTATACAAAATAGATTGCTTTGCTGCTATTAGATATCTAACTTCTGCATTTCCTGGTTTTGCTATATTATATTACTATGCTTTGGGCTTTTCTTTTGCACATATTGGCAGTTTACCCGGCATTCACGCAGTCACATATGTATAAATATGTCTAGCAAAGTCTTTAGGTTACAGCAGCAATAGTCTACAGCTTGCCACTATCTCTTTCGTCACATATCTATTTAAATAATGCCTTATCTTGAAACCATCATAGCAAAGAGGATATTTCTTGAATGGCTTTGAAATGGGCTATCATTTCCTGTTGATTGCTAATTAGTTTAATACTTGGACACATCCAAACAACTGGAGAAGCAATGGAAATCAACCGGGAATTACAAAACTCAGAGATGATGCTATACATTCTAGAATTACATAAAAAGGATTACGTGCATATGGAAGCCTCTGTTTGGAAATTGAGATGATTAAAAAAGTCTGAGGTCGATAAGTGATAGTTATGTAAACATATGATTTCCTAAATTACTGTTTTATTAGTTTTCTTATTTTTTCATTCATTTTTATAATATTAATTTGAGGAAGAATATTTACTATAGTGAATGGGATTTTATTCTTGTTCTTATTCTTTCACTGATGAAGATAATAACACGACTTTTCAATTCATTAGTACTTTTCCTCTGAGGATCTCAAAAGACTGTATAAATTTTCCCTCGTTCTTCAGCATTTCCTAGTTACTTACATGGTAGCCAGCAGTGTTTTTCTTATGACAGGGATGTGACAGTATGCAGTTAAAAAGGTGTAAGGACTAAGATTGGACATAGAAGATGGAGCTATTATTAAATGCCCCACAATGCAATAAAACGTAACGCAGAGTCTGTAGGCCGCAACTTGATACAGTTATGTTGTAGTTTTAATTTTTGCCCAGGGGTTGACAAATATTTGTAAGGTAACAAAGCCCTTCACACTGCATCCCACTTTTTACATTTAGGAAGATATACTGGTTCTTGACTGACATATACAGCATTGCTTCCATGGAAATTACGTACTGTATTATTCCCAGTAGTAGAGCCCTAGGATACATATAGTTTATCTCTGGCACATCAAAAAATGAAAATATGAGCTGCTAGATTTGGTTTCACTGAAGTCTGAGCTCCCTTCCCCCATTCACAAGCTTGGTGCTTTAACTTCATCTCTCATGCTATGGGGAATGAATTACAGAAGCAATCTATCCTAATTTGTTAACTTATTCAAATAACAGTTATTATACTTAACTATGCTAAAGATTATCTTTTTGGTGGCAGATTGTTTATTTTTTGATGAGGCTAATTACTGATTTTCCAAAGGTAATTTACATTTATTACTAATACATCTTTTAAAATGTGACAGATAAATGTTGTTCCCATAAGTGTATTATGAAAAAAGTTACTATTTAAAAACACATTATTTAATTTGAAAGATAAATGGCAAACACCATTATTTTTCCTGTAGCACCTGTGCTGTAAGCTCATTTAAATGTGTAATTCCATGTGTAGCTGCAATACTTAGAGAAAAATAATCTATAGTATATGTGTACCTTAAAAGCATACTGAGAATTCAAAGCTGAAAAAGGCATCGTTTCAAACGTAGTTCGATTTCAGTATTTGCCTTGGCTGTACAGGAGAATAAAAGTAATGGTGAATAAAAGTAATGGTGAAGAAAATATTTTTGCCAAATGTTGCAATCCTGTTATTTAGCAGTGTGCTACAAAAAAAAAAAAAAAATGACCGTTGTGGGAAAATAATAGCGATTCTATAAGCAGGCTTAAAAATGTCTCTGTCAGCACCGACTAGTCTCTCGCATGAGCCAACACCGAGTTCTTCAACAGAGGTGCTCGTAAAGCTATGCTGATTTTGTTTCTCAGTAGGGGACAGCTTGAAAGAACTGTCTTTCCGTGTATGAGATCACGCGAACTTCTGCTATCACTGTGACCCGTGACTCACCAATGGGGTGGGAATTTTTAATCACGTATTCGCTATGCGTAGAGATCAATACTTCGAGGAGGTTTATGTGGTGTGTCCAAAGTCTTTTCTAGAGGATACCTTAGACTTCTGTGTGTAACGTTAGGTCTTGCAAGTAAGTCACAAAAGCTATTTCCTTCCTTTTGTACAGAATTTGTAATTTAAACTTAAGTTTTAACTTAATTTAGGGGAAAAAAAAAATATATCACTTGGGCTTGAGAAAACTAAATTGATTTTATCTGACAGTGCTGCAATGTTAGCCAGAATATCCTGCCACTTACTAGAGCCAGGAGAAAGCCAGGACTGGCACTCGGAAGGCCTGGCTGTTAGTTCCTGCTCAGCAATAGATTTTTTGGTATGACTTCTTCCTTCCTTGCCTCAGTTTCTTTAGCCACAAGATAATGAGAATAATGATCAATGGGACCTGTGAAGCACGATTTATTCACTGAAAAGTGTTTTGAGATCCACAGATAAAAGATGACACAGAAATGCAAAGGACTGTTAGGTAATTATTCATTGCAGGAGAAAAATAATATACAGGTTTACACACTAGTTAACATGTAACAATTTACTTTTAGAGACTGGAACTACAAGAATAGTTGAAATCTTTGCTTACCGTTTTTTTTCCTTGAGGTTTTTATAGGGAGGTAGATACTGTAATGTTTCTTTATAGAGTTTAAAACAGTCTGACTTTTTTTAGCTCCTTACAGTAGCTGACTTTAAAAAAATTAAATAGAATAAACAGATAATCTTGTATTGTCTATGAATTACATTATTTTTGAAAAACCTGACATAATCCATCAGTGAGACTTTTCTTACTATAGATATATGAAACTCATGCCAGAGTTCTAGAAACCTTTTGATACAATCCTCCCCTTTATTCAGATCAGTTCTTCTCTAATTTCTAAACAAACTTGAGCTTTTCACTATTTTCATGTAAGTATATTTCTTCTATAAATGGGGGGGGGGGGGGGGGGCGGGAAGGGCAGTTACAAGAAATAAGATCAAAGGAGAAGGTAACTGGATAGATCCAGATATTCCTGCTTAATTTGGAAGGCACATAATGCATGTCTGGAGTGCCTCCTAGGAAATGCCTATGAGATGTACTTTGCACTAATCTTTGAGCTGTATTCTGACAGTTATTTCTTCATAATCCTCATAATAAGCCTGTGCTCTTTGATGAATAGTTTAACCCTAAACTCTGAGCTGGATAATTCTATAGTATGAAAAATTAACTCATTGCTGGTTCTAGAAGTGTCTAAATAGCTATTTACAATTTAAAAATACAGTGATGGCACTGACTATTCATGGACCGCTTCTGTGACAATCCTTTTCCTCCTCTCCATTGAAATCTCATTCTATATGTTTACATAAATATTAAAATAAGCGATGGGTAGATCTTCTTGTTGCTTGGCTTTTGAAAATCCCTATGTTTTCATTGATCAGTGCACTTTTGAGTGTGCCGAAGGTAAGTGCGCAGGTAAGGATGAGGACAGGATCCAGGGAAAAGGTCAGATTTGATGACTTCCCTTGTTTCTTTAGAAACAAAGTCTTTACAAAAATCAATGAGTTTTCTACATCAATACAGTTTTTTACACTGACTTGTACCTCAGGCTTTTAAAAGTCATTGTTTGCCTACTTTATGCTTCTGCATTAAACGCTCTGGCATGTGATCATTTAATGACTATCTGTGGTTGTTCTGGAAGAGCTATGTTTTGCAAATAAAACTTCATTTTCTGTAACCTACTATTACTTTTTTGTTTCCTTTTAGAAACTTGGCTGCAATTCAGGTGCAGGTTCATCCTGTAAACCCTGGGATGACCTCCAATTCCATTGTATCACTGCCTTTCATTACACTGACTCCCAAGATAGATTTTCTTTCCAAATGTGATTTGTCCATGTTGGCTTTGTGATCGGGCTGCATATGCTAGTCCTGTTTCAGTGATCATTTTGTATCGTAGCAAGGCCATTTGCTTTCATATGGATTGCTCTCCCAAGCTACCTCTAATGACCTCCCCTTCCTAAATTGGATGCTCCTGTACTACTTATCACTGGTTCTCTTCTTTAAAGTTTTGACGTTCCTCAGAATTCACGGTCAGTCTGGTTTATCTTTTCAGAACTGTACCTGTCAGTACTCTTCTATTTTCTGTATCAAATTTAATATTTATGTGTATAATGCATAAGGTTATTGAAACTATTTTACTTTTAAGGTGACAATTTTGTTGGATTGCAGCAAAAAGAAGTCATTAGCCCTCCTGATTCAATACACCTAAAAATTAAGCAATTAAAATAAATGGCGTTTTATTTATTTAATTTTAAAAGTTAATCTATGCAACACTTCAAGAAACAACTACATGGTGTTGTATATTAGGAACTGTTGACATTCTACTGAATTACGTACAACATTTTGGGTTTTTATGCTTCTTGAGGTGGTAATGAGAAAAAAAGTTTTTAAAAAATGTGTGCCTTGCTGTATTTCTTATACCATTTATTAAAAAGCTGCTTTCACAGTAAAATTATGTTGGTTTGAAAGGAGGAAATAGCAAGGTTAAGATGTGTGAATAATTTCTGTATATATGTATAACCGAGTGCAAACATTGATGTATAATGACAGTATAAAATGCTTTCATGTTTGTGATGTCCAGTGATGTGGAAAATATAAGCCTTAAAACCATTAGATTGCATGGTAATTAGAATTGGCATAATAAACACAGTTTATTGGGGAAAAAAAGCAGAACTGGTGATCTGTTTTACCTGCGTTCCAAGAACAGAGTGCTTTATCAAAGCGCAGAAGAATATGGCTTTGTTTGCAAATATTCCCTAGAGAGAGGAGATTCCGTAGCTGGTGAAGATTTGTATGACCTGACTCAGAGGTAAAGAACCTTCTCACTAAAGATTCCGCAGGTCTTTTGGGCCAAACAAGGAGACACAAATATTTAGTAGCTTAAGCAAGTACACTGCCAACTGCCGTGGTGGCAATGATCAAGCCCGCTTTTATAGCAGATCTTTTCTGTCTTTAGCGTTACCGGTTTGTTGTCCATTTCTTAAAATTTCATATTTCTATTGAAAAAGCTTTATGTATATTTACGTAGATACTCTTAAGTTTGGCTGTTTAGACTGCACATTTTAACTGGTTTTATCTTGTGCTAAAACTATATTGGGTGGCCATAACAAGCCAGAAAGCTTTATAACCTATCTCTGCAAACATGGCATTCATCTCCTAAAAACACCATTGGGAAGGGATGTCAGGAAAGTTAAAGGTCAGGAATGCTCTCCCATACCATCTTTTATCATTATTTTTCCAAGTATGTAAATGTTTTTACAAAAAGCTTCAGCATTCTTCTTCACATTTAAAAAATGTGCATCAGTTCGACAAGCTTGGCTAGTAGCTTAAAGAGACTATACTGACAAGCTGATGTATTTATACAACACTGAAGGAACAGGAATTTAAAAAAAAACCCTCATTTTTTCCAAATTATTAACAGCTTCCTATTCCTGCAAGAGACAAATTATTTATCTCTCAATTCAAATTTCCACTGCGTAGCCTTGGGTAGGCTACGGTGTGGGTAGGGCAGCAGAAAAAACTCTTAGCTTAAAGAAAAGTGCAAATAATAAGAGGCAATTTTTAAGAGCGCCTTCTGAATCCATAAAGTTTTCTGCTCTTGCCTATCTTGTATCATGTACAAATCTACCTATCATTACCTAAAATGTATAACTATAGCTAAAGATCACTTTACTATTTTTTCAATATTTTTTGAATTATATATAAAGTAATTTGGACTATAACTCCTAATTTTAGTAAAATATTTACAGTAACAATTATGTTTGTCTATGAATAATTTCAGACATGATTTTTAAAATGGTCTTGATATGGAAATTGAATTTGGAATACTTCTTTTTTTCTCCCTAGCATTTTCTGATTCATATTGTATTTTTTTAAACTTACTTTGACTATAGTCGTACCTTACACTATGATGACAGGAAAACTAATAAGTCAGAGGCTTTTCAGATCTGTCACCTCACCCAACAGACTGTGCAAAACTCCATCAATTACTTGTACCATTCTATTAGGCCATTTGCCACAAATTCGCTTTTTTTCCTGGGGGAAAACAGTAGTACTTGTCAAATCAATAAGCCACATATTCATCATACAATATCTGGAATATTATATGGTCACAACTCAGATTTCTGTGGTTCCTTTCCGAGAGATGCCGAACATTTTAATTTAACTGGTATTCCCAGATCTATATTATTTGGTCTCATGAGATAAAGTCATCATTTTCATAGCTGTGACGCGAGGCCCATCATTATCAACTATTTCTTTTTTTGGCATGGTTAGAAGCTTTACGCTTTTTTATTTTTCTTCTCGGAATATATTGGACTTTTTTGTCAATAAAAATTGATTTCTAAAGGAAAAGAAATCCCTGATATGTACTCTAAAGGATTTGTTCGTGTCTTAGGATAAGTCATATGCTTATGGTGAAATTGTGCCTAGAACTTGCAAGAAGTTCTAGTGCTAACTCCCGAAAGAAAAATATTGCTATAGTGTAAAATTAACGTTGATGTGCCAATATTACCTCTAAGATCAGCCCATACATAGATTACCGGATAGATCCTGTTCCCTGCTGGTGAAATTTTCTTGCGGTCTAGAAGCGCGCTGCAAGCTTTCTGCAGCATTTTTCCCCACCTAAACTTCCATAGGCTGCTTTTTATTCCACGCGTTCCCTGGCTCGTGCTTGAACAACATCTGCAACGTGTGAGGAGGCCGTTTGACAGCAATGGCCCGGAGACGTGGATCTCCTTTTCCTGCCTGCTTCACATTCCTTCCACGCAGAGCCAGAGCGCTCCAGCTCTAACCAAAGGGAAGGGAACGCACCCTAACACTGGGGGTAAAAAAGGAGCCCGGGACTATGATTTCGAAGGTGTTTTGTAATCACAGTAATTTTATGTATGGATAACCTTGTAAACCGCGTCCCCAGTCTTTCTCACTTAATGGTTAGCCTTTTTCCCAAGGTAAGTCACAGAGTTCTCGTGGAACAGTGCCACTACAGTTTCTGTAAGAGAAATGTAGGCGTCACCTCTATGTCCTTATGGTTGGTTGGTTGTGTGCTGTTCAGTGTATACGTGTGTACACGTAACATACCAACACAGGCAAAGATACTGAAATTGTTCCTGTTTGTTTCACAATAAACTCAGATAAAGAGTCGATGTCAGTTAGATGGCATCTCGACCTTCCTCCTTGGTGACGGGATCCACAGATGACATAGCCTCCTGTGTCACATATTTCACAATTTTATTCCAGTTCCCCTGTGTTGAGCAAAACAACATGTTTTGACTAAAACGTGTCAGGTAAAAGGGCTGCTTTTTTTTTTTTTTTTTTTGCTTGAAGACATCAGGAACAATGTTGTAAAGGTTCCTGTGCTGCAGTGCACGGAAAAGGGGTTATTAATGTTTAGGCCAGACCGTATTCATTCTTGGCTCAAGAGGATTAACAGGGATGTCAAGTTCTTAGCCAAGTCAATCTCCTTCACTGACAAGTTTCTACAAACTTATTCCTAATAATAGCATCACTTTGAGAGGGATTTTGGCCAACAAACGACATCTGATCTATTGCCTTCAGTGCTGTGCTTCTAATTTTTCAGACTCACCCTGTCTTTTGTACCTTTTCTACCAACCTGAATGGCTTACATTTTTCATGTGGCTACTGTTTGCTCAGTAAATACATGCTCACCCCTGATTTTAGAAATGTTTTTAAGGACTAGACCATAAATGAACTTGGCATCAGGTAGGTATGTACACTGGATGAATTCTAAGTGCTTCAGTGCTTTAAAAATGGAATTTCCTATGCAATAGTAAGTAGTATTACTTTATTTCTGGGGAGAGGGGGTAATAACTAAGTTAAAAGTGAAGTTAGAATTGTGTAAGTCAGTAACTTTAGTGTACAGATATTACTGGGATATTGTTATTGTCAAACTAATTCTTAAAAATTGCAAGTACAGAATTGCATCATACTTGAAATGAAATGCTGTGGTATGAAAAGAACAGTTAGACAAGTAAATGTTTTTACCTCTGCCTTATATTGAGCTCATGTCTCTGTGACATTCTGGGTTTGCAAATGGAAGTGAAAATAATTTTAAGAACTCACACAATTTTTTAAAGATTTTTCTCTTTCTTGTAATTACGATGAGGATGTTTTAAATGCAGCAAGGATCCAGTTGTGGCATTTTCCAAAGAAACATTGTGAGACTGACAGGGAAAGGGAAATAGATTTCAAGCAATAGTGAGAAAACACAAACTGTTCTTGATGCTCTTCATTTACAGAATGAAAACAAAATCAGACTCTGGGAGAACTGATACTGAGCATCAACCGTCTACCCCAAAAGTATCCCTTTTTTCCAGGAGGAGTTAAATGCTATGGGAAGTAACGTGCCCTCAGGCAAGGCGGTATGGCAGCTTCTGTGGTGCATATATACCTGAATTTCTGCTCTGTAGCTTTTGACTCAAAAGCTTGATCCCAGAACTGCCTTTAGAGGGCACGGGCTTTGTTGTTTCTTCGTAAGGAACAGAACCAAATTTGGGCCGAGAAACATCTGCCTCTAACAAGCTTGAAAATGAAGTTCTAGCAAGCAGATTTTAAATAATATACAGTGGCAGATAAAACATTATAAAAAGAAAAGAAAGCCAAAAAGCAGTCTTTCTGTAAATCCTTAATGGTCCCCTGCCAGTAGTTTAATCAGGAATACTCTAAGCTTGGTAGGATTATGATAGTTCTATTAACTAATCATTATTTACCCTGATGTACCGATGCCATGCAGATCTAGGTGTCTCTATAGTTTTTGCTTTACCGACCTCAAAGTAGGGCTTTTCAAAGTGCTGAAAAAATTATGGAAATGTCTTTGCAATGGTTAAAATTGTGGCGTGAATCAAAAAAACCCGCAACCCCACAGCTCTGCTGGGTTGCTGAGCATCTGTGCCAGCCCAGCTGATCAGTGATGCTTCTGGCCGTATTTTGTGAAGGCAAAGCCTTTAAAGAGCTTTTCATGCACATAGAGCTCTATTTTCCACTACTAATATGACTACTAAAGAAAGCTTCCTCTGTAAGGGGAGTGTGCCTGAAATGAGAATATAAACGTTTCTCAAACCTGTTGCTGTTCATTTTACATTTCCTGCATCTCTCATCCTCTGGTCTTCTGAGCTGAACCGTCAGTTCTCCGCTCGCACCTTTGCTTCTTGCGCAATTCAGCAACTAAAGGAAGGGTTTGGAAGTGACGTTTGTAACAGGCGGTTTACAGGTAACGGTTTGAAAGGCGGGCGAGCGGCAGAACAACGGGGCTGGGAGTGAAGGGAGAGCGGGTGGTGGATACGTAATGCCGCAGCTGTGCCGGCTTAGGCTGGAGGGAGGGTTTGGATCTGCAAACGGCACGCGGGCTGAGGGCTGAAAAAGAAGAGCGAAGCAGAGGAGGAGGTGGAGCTCCAAGGATGGTCGATGGGAACTAGCTCTGGTTCAGATATTTGTAGAATCGTAGGAGCTACACTGTATTGCAACAGATTTACCTCTATTGCTGGACTTGTTATTGCAAACTGCAAGGTGACGCTATTCACCAGTACTCATTTTTCTGAATCTGCTGTTCGGTATGCCAAGCATATCAATCAGATGTACCATTGTCAGTTAATTAACATTTGATTGCATTAAACATAGGGTGTTGAAGAGGAGGTTTCTTCTCGGAGGGGGAGGGGTATCGATGTGTGAGTTCTTTGGATGGGGAGGGGTGTGTTCTTCATAATTATCGTCAATTGTGAGTAAAGTCAAATTGTAATCTGTGTGGACGTATTTCTCTGCCACTCACCACTGTTATGGCCACAGTAAGAGGGGAAGACAAAAGCAGTAAGTCTATTGGCACCTTAGTCTTTAGCCATATATCCTGCATACTGGGTTTTCGTAGGTAGACCAGCGTCCAGAAATGAAACACCTTTGTCATATTACACAAATGCTGAAATGTGAGAGGGAAGGGAAGGGAAGGGAAGGGAAGGGAAGGGAAGGGAAGGGAAGGGAAGGGAAGGGAAGGGAAGGGAAGGGAAGGGAAGGGAAGGGAAGGGAAGGGAAGGGAAGGGAAGGGAAGGGAAGGGAAGGGAAGGGAAGGGAAGGGAAGGGAAGGGAAGGGAAGGGAAGGGAAGGGAAGGGAAGGGAAGGGAAGGGAAGGGAAGGGGGAGAGGGAAAGTTGAGTTATGCCTACAGTACGTATCTATAACTATTTGATAGCATTTTGTAGCACAACAGACATGACAGTATTCAAAATAATGAATGGTTTGGTTAAGACAAATCTGTCTGTCTTCTTCTCCCAGCCGCATAATACCAAGTCACTCATGGAAATGGATTGGTAGTGAATTTAGACATGATGGAAGGAGATACTGTACTCCTTTGCATGAGATATAATTAATGTGTGGAATTTCATTTCTACAAGAAATTACTGAGTCGAATAGCTTAGCGGGATTGTGAAGGAGTCTAAATATAGAATAGGCAGCTGTGCTAAGATAGCAGGTGAGTTCAAGCGAATGCCAGTGGACTTCAGCCTCCTTGATGAAAGCTGTTGTCCACTGAAAGAACAGGGGAAATTTCCTAACTCGATGTAAAAATGGCCAAAGCAAGATGGAAGATTTCGGCCTTTCTTTGAGGCAATTCATAAATGGGCCACTGGCAGACACAAGGCACATACAAAAAGCATAGAAAATGCCTGTGTTTTTCTTTCCTCTTCATTCCCTGTTGAGAATGAAGATGTGATGTCAGAAACAAATTATTTCAATTACTTGACAAGCTATTGTGCTGCAGCATAAGAAATTATCTCAAACATGATTTTGTGGATAACTGTAACCAGCTTTCCATATGCCATATGTAACATGTACATGGTTTCCTAGAAGGAGTTAACTGTGATAAATTGTATTTCAATAAAGAAAACACTCATATTTCAGGCCAGTTGGTTGACAATATTTCAGAAGAATAACCCTTCTTTAATCATATACTTTGATGGAGGAATGCTCCTAAGCACATCAGCACAACTCAATTCTTTCCACGAGGACTGACATCTTAAACTGCTCTACACAATGAATCACCTTGTCAAATAAAGTGCGAAATGGAAAACCTGTTTTCAAACTCATCTGATATAATGACATTTGCAACAACATGTTTGAGGTGATAAACCGACAATAATAATTATATTTCTTTTAGACTTCCATTGTACTTCGAAAGTTTTATGCAATCATACCTTCTTTTCTTTTTTTTTCCTTCAAGAATTTTATACCAGGACTTTTACTTTGTGGGTCTTTAAAACAAGCCAGGAGGGGAACCACGTTTTGCATACAACTGGAATTCTGAATTTTTATATTTTCTTAGAAGAAACCATATAGTTTCAACTGCAAGCCAACTTATATATTCTCATTTGAAGATTCAGGTGGTTCTTTTAAAATATGATATACATTAAAATTATTTTCTTATGGTTTGTCAATGGTGATCAATAATATTTATCTTTTCTGATCCTTATCATGTCGGTAAACACCCTAATGAAATATCTCTGAATGTATTTCTTAAGCTTAGTCAAATTAAAAAGAAATTAAGGGAGTTCATGTTAATCTTAGAAATTTGCATCCTAATAATTCTATTTTATCATATATTCATGAGGTTTGTGGAAGAATAAAAAAGAAAATGGTTTTGCGAACATCCTTCCAGTCGCTCTTGCCACTACCAGAAGAATGTTCTCACCTACTACAACTGGCATCTCTGAGCAGGGGCTGAGATTTCGCCAAACCAGATCTGCAGCTGAACCCTGGCATCTGTGAACAGGGGCTGAGATTTCATCCACTTCTAAAAAGAAGGTGTGACGTGGCCTTTTTAGAGGTATTAAAACGGTAGATCTTTAGTATCTGCACACATATAGAGCTGGTGCTGTAAACACATGGGCCCCTGGGGAAAAGCTTCACTTTCAGCACTGAATATGTGTGTTGAGCTGGAAAACAAAGGCTTGAGAACATGGGATAAACTTCCCAGGCACTCTGGTGAACAGCAGCTGACAGTCTTTAACAGGAAGGAATGAAATGGCAGATCAGGTGCTTGGAAAGTAGAATTTGATAGGTGATGTATATGAGCCAGCACATGGAGAAGAGAGGGTTTGGTGAAGCTTCTGCACAACCAAGAAAAGCATTTCTCAAGGTAAGTGTGGGCTACTAACACAATTACGGTAACAGCTACAGTTATATGCTTGAATCTCAAACGTACACAGGAAACATATCATCTTTACAATATTACTTGCTGAAACATCAGTTTGGATAAAAATGTCCTTATCTTATGCTTCATTACCAACGGGACCTCATAACAAAATGTTCAAATGAACATTCAAGTTATTTTCCCCAATGCTTTTTTTTTGTGACTATATTGCTATTTTTGCCTTGCACTAAAAGTAACAATAGAGTAGGTTTTGGAAGACTATCTGTTTGTTATTACAAGGAGAAAACAAACAGCCACCCACCAACACTTCCTCTCTACTCCTACTCACAAATAGATACGTGAAGCATTTCTCATCAGCCAAATTTTAAGAAGAAGGAAAATTACATAGCATACAGTTCTTCCTTTTGTGCCCATCCACATTTAAAACCAAGTCCAAAGTCCTTAAATGTAATTTCATTCTGGCACTGTTAGTGAACGGAAGCCAAGCTGTTCCTACACCAGGATCCATAAATAGTGGTTCTGCAAAAGGAGCTCTTGCTGTTTCATTTACTAGTAATGCCTGCACCATAAAGCAGGCTACAGACCCTCATTGTCTCTTTTGCTTATCAGGAAATTCTGTTCTCAGCACAGAGGATATGATTAGAATGAAAGGGGGAAAAGATCCCCGAGTATTTCTTCCTTTGCGGTGTTGGAAAGTGGAAGTCGGATAGTGAGGTCTTGTATTCAGCAGGGCACAGCAGTGTGTAGATAAACAAATAAGTTGTGACACAAGATACAAGTATGGGAAACTGGATGAGACTAGGAAATAGTCGCTTAAAAAGGCAGTATTGTTATGATGTAAAAAAATGCCACGGTGGCCCCATAAATAGCCACTCTTTATGCAAGATAATTTTCCATTACACAGATGGAAACCAGAAGCAACTAATATGAACTCGTTAAAGTGCTAATAAAGTGGGATGAATCTGCCTATAGAATCAGAGGGCCAGCCCCTGTTTGAAGCGTGGCAAACGATTGAAAAAAGAATTGCAGCAGCTTTCCTTGGCCCAAATCCTTAAACATGTTGACATACTGTATGTTTAAAAAAAGGCATAGTTATTTCTTTGTGCGATAGCAGTTTCACCCAGACTATACTGCATCGTATGTCAATACTTCTGGTTAAGTAATAGGCTGGCATTTTAAACATGATAAGCTTGCTATGGTGCTGCGTATTACTTACTACTTCTATACTGAACTGTCTTTTTTGTTATGTCGTTCTGGATATAGAAATCAATTTCAAGGTCCAGTTAGAAATAAAAGGGCTTAAACTTAATTTATTTCATAACCAAATCTTTATATTTTACTGTTCTAAATATCTTTGGAAAAAGCAAATAATAGTTGTTTTGAGTTTGAATATTGAGTTCTATGACAAACTTCACACTTCAAAGGGAATACAAATGCCTGCATTCTAAAGAAATTCTACCAGTTAAATAATACATTAACTAGTTATATTTTTAAAATTGCATTGCAATTTGTGATTATTGCTGCCAACACAAGGTTTTGCAGAACTTAGATCTTTTTCACAAATAAAGTTGCTAAGTGCATTGTGCCATAGCAGATGACAAATCGCCCTTTAGCACTGGCTAATGACAGAAACCCAGCTAATTCATAGCATACCGTGCCTCCTAGACTATAAACGTGAAAAAAGGTAAGTAATGACAGGAAAAGACCTTTACATGGATCACTCCGATAAGTCCTCTAGATCAGATGATGGAATGGTGCCTGCATTTGAATTCCTGGCCACTTTCGTAAGACTAAGTTTTTAACATTTTTTAAGACAGAAAAATGGAATAGGTATTGAACTATTAATTTGGTTTACAATCTGTGAGTTAAGAGTATTTACATAGACAATGCTGAAAGACTTAGTTTTTATTAGTGTAAAACCAAAAGCTTTAATGTTTCTATATATTTAATACTCTGTGTATTTCTAATGCTTGCATATGAACTCTGGGCAGCTGAATAATTTAGTGATTCCACAAACTGTGCACTTACTTTTCCTGTCCCAACCAGCACTGGCCTCTTTGCTCTCACCACAGCTCGACAAGCCCACACTTTTACAGAGAACAGAAAACTCTTATCCCCCTCCCTCTTTACAGGCATAGAAAGCTGCACCTAAACGCACTGGAGAAGGTGTAAAGAAAAGTGTGTCTCAAGAAGGGGACTAGTCTGGGGGCTCCACAGCAATAGCAGAAGAATGACTGCCTTTGCTCACACCGGAGCAACCTTGAATTTTCTAAAATCAAGTCCAATAAGGCCAATATCCAAGTTCTGAGGTTGCCCAAAGGAAAAGGTTTGTCAGACTATAATCTTTGTGGAAAAGTTGTTCCTTGACCTTTTTTGCCACTGTATGTCTACTGCAGCACAGGGAGGTCAAAAGTGCACTGGTTGTTAGCACCAAAGATGAAGCTTAACCAGTCGCTGTGAGCAATGATTGTCAAACGGCTCCATTTGCAAGACAAGAAGTGTATCCTTAGCAGAGCAAGGGAGATGAAAGAGATTATTTTCTAGGGGTCACATTTGTTCTTCTTTTCTGACCTCTCTCAAGATTGCAAAAGAAGCCGTAAGAGTTTTCTATAGCAAAGAGGTGCTACAAAGAAAACGGGACTATGCTTTCCTCATCTCTCCTCTGCCAGCCTTCCATCCACGGTTAAGCTCTGCTCTGCCTCGCTTTCTTTCCCTTTCCCAAGAGCCTACTGAAGGCATAATAATTGAATAGAGAAATTGGAAGGACAGTTTCAAGTGCCTGTAATTCTACATTTTAAAGCCCTTCTTAGGACCTGGAAAGGAGTTTGGGCTATCGTTTGGAGCTTTTGTTTCTTGTACTCCTTCCCCCTGTTTCTGTCCTATAGTACCAGCATGGTGGCAGCACCTAGGAGCCTTAGCCATGGGTCTGTGGGGTACTGGGCACGTATAAGCTGTTTCTGGTTTGCAGTTCCAGCCTCGGTCTGATTTTTATTGACTATAGCTTGAAATGAACTTACCTGATTTCATTTCTGGTTCCCATAAACTCAGCTATGTGCAAGGTGTCCGAGCGTTTCGGGAAATGGAGTTGCGATGCCATCTTTATTCCATCCTTTGGTCGGCAGACTGCACTCCATCAGGGTGCAAATACAAAATCTTGAACGAAGAGAGACTCTTTTAATAGGTACTCAGAGTTCTGAAGATACTGCAATGATACTATAGCAATTTAGAGAAGTATCTTAGCTGATTTTAAACTACTTCTTTGATTCTGCTTAGAAGCAGGCAAAACACGTTCAAAAGCTATTCTAGCTCTGGAATGTTGAGGTTTTGAACTTGAAATAAAAAAAAAAAAAAATCCAACAAAATTTTGACCTATAACTGAAATCTTCAGGTTATCATATATTGATAAGATGAATTATTTGTCATTCAATTTGCTGTGCCTTTTTTTTATGAGTAGTGAGTAGGAAACTCATCACTTCTCAACTCCTTGATAAAAGATCAGGATGGTGGATAAATGAAAGGATTATTATAAAGCACAGTGTGAAGTAGTTACTGATTTTTGTGCTTCTCTACTGCGACCTAAAAATCAAGTTTGACCTAATTTTTCAAGATCAAGGAGGGAAAAAAGAGAAATTCTATGCAGAGGTAAGTTGGAAATATGTTTCAAAGCAGTTGACTGGAAAAATGGAATAAAACTCTCTAAGTTACCACAAAAAAATAGATATTGATTAAAGTTTTGAATACTCACATCTTGACAGAGTAGTTAACAAACCAAGTGTCACTTGATAAACATCCCCATAGTGGGAGGCTCAAATTATGGCCAAATACTTCGAAGCTATGCAAAAATTTAAAAAAATGCAGCAAATCAGTAGGATATAAGGCTAAGAAAAGAGAAGAAATTCTGACTGTAATGGGCTCCATTGTTTAGTTTCAAATGTTTCATGTACCTTTGCAAAGCTCTCTTTCACAGCACTGGATCCTGTGACTATTTTTCTTATGACTTTAATTTATGTTTTACTGTCAGTCATCAGTGTTTGTTTAACACGTGGAAAAGTTCTATTTAAACATTCCTTCAAGCTACTTGGCTCAACGTGCTATCCATTGGGTGCCTCAGAGGATAAATTATTGAAATCTAAGCAGATTAATACCTCATGCTTATTCCCATGGTTAACACACAATTTTGCAGTTGGAATAAGAGTTTTAAGCCAAAACTTTATGCGATGGAAAATTTTGCCTGCCTTATAAAGTAAACAGGTTCAAGTTGCCTTTTCAATTTGGGAGGAGCCCTTAAGAATCCCTTGATGTGGGAGGAATGGGCTGGTCGCCCCTGTGAACCCATTGAGCAGCTTTTCCATAACTAACACTCAAGCAGGCCGATTCCCTTGTTAAAAGCATAACCTAGGAACGGAGATCTTTGAAGTTATGTCATCTTGTTCTTGAATATCTTCACATCAGGTAATGTTCTTCTGAAGTGATTAAAACAGCATCTTTAATGGGACAAAACCATCACTGCTTTATTCCAATTTCTAGGCTGCTTCAAAACTTTGTTTTCCTGATTGTTAGAAAATTTCTTCTAATTTATTTTATTTTCTGTGAACAAGAATCTTTACCAACAAGATACTGATAACAGCTATTATATATAAAGTATTTTATAGCTAAGACATATCCATACATGCTAAGATATAAACAAGACAACTTTCTGTCTTGTTTAATCAAAGATACTACATGGACGTTAAATGTCTTCAGTCTTGTAGGTGCCACATTTCCTTGATTCTATTAACCCTTGCCCTCTCTAACAATTGCGCCCTACTTCTTCCTGTCAACAGCAGCTTTTTGTCTCGCTGCGTACAATTCGTGTTAAAAGTTCTTAAGTTATGGCATTCGATATCAAGGCTGAGAAAAGAACAGTCTTTCTTTCCCTTATCCTAGATAGGTGTCTTTTAAGAAGCTTTAGAATTTCACAGTACACCCCCCAATGTCCTAACCCCCCCCAACCCCCAATACTCTCTCATTTCACTTTAAGCAAACAAGGGGAAAAATTACAAAAATTGATCCATTCTTACAAAACCAGGAAGTGAATAGAGAAATACATCTGCAGTACTGCTGTAGGCACTCTTGGTTCCCTCCGCACCCCCTGCAGCCCTAAAAGCAAGAAAGAATGTGGTGTCCTAGTGCAAAATAACTGAATGTAGGCCTCAAAATTTGGGCATCTCAATCCATATCTGACTCTTGAAACAAAAGAGTTGTTTTTCAGAAATTCTGATTAGCCCCTATTTAAATGAAAGCTTTCAAATTAGGCCATGTAGATTGAATTTAGGCTTCTAAACCTGAAATACCTAATTTAGGTGCCCAAAGTCATTAAATCTGATGATCTGAATGCTTTGTAGAGCTGTCAGAAAACTTTTAAGTATCAAGGGCAATATTAAATATAGCTTTCAACAGAAAAAATGACTTGTGGCCTTGCCTCTCCTGTTCTCTCTCTTTCTCTTTCTACACTTTTTAACTCAAAGATCATCCTTCATTTTAGCAATGGAGTGTTAAGCAAAACTCAACATGTAGCTCAACACTACTCTGACACAAACTGACTGTTGTGATATGGACTGTGCTTCCAGCAATAAGTACAAAATACAGTACTTAGTACATATTTTTTTTTGTCCCTCTGCTCTTAAATCTTCTGCAAAGCACATTTTAAAGAGCAGGCATGACCCGGCTCATTGTGCTCAGCATCTTTTATAAACTCAGCAGAGCTGCGGAGAACAAGTACAAAAAACATGCTTCTACCTCGACGTATCAGAAAAAAACAAGAAAACCACAGAGACTGGCCTGACCATTATGGATGTATGTTATGGACCAGAGCCAGGATGCGTGTTAGGTTAATTACCTCAGAAATAGTTGAGTGACAAATAGCAATGATTAATTTAATAGGAAAAAAAAAAAAAACACAACTCAAAAATGTATCAAACCTAATGAAGATCCTACTGCAGTTATTTCCCTGTGCTTGCTAAATCTTTCAAGATCCAGATGCTTTTCCAAGAATTAATTGTATAACTTACCATGCTTCTCTCATGTAACTTAATTATTTGCTTTGGAGAAAGGAAGTACTCAAGTTGGTTTGGGTTTTTCAGAGCAACGGTAGTTTTTCAAATACAGAGGTTACAACTTACCTTATCTATTAATTATACATTACTTTCTAGAAAGTAATTCATTCCACAGAACTGAATATAACCTGCCATTCTGCACCCAGGAGGGTTACTGTTGGAATGACTGGCATGCAGTAGGCTACAACTACAGTATGTTGCCCAAGTAATATAGACTTCATGCAAAGAATCGATGATCTGTTTGGTATCTTTTATGATAACATGCTCCTACAAAAATAAAAGCATAGTATGATATCAGAAGTGAAATTAATAAGGCCTGCCTATTCTGAAAGATAATAATGGTATATGCCTTTGATACGATGCCTGATGTCCTGAATGTGTATAAACAAACTCATCAATTATAACCATTTACACATGGTCTATATTTACAGGAAAGGCTAAGAAAACAGAAAGAATGTGCATTGTCTTCATAGGGACAGGTAACACTCCCATTTCTAAGTCATCACTTGCTACTGAGTGATGTTCACGCTATAGCTAAAACATGCTTGGAGCTAACTTAAACGTTCAAGGTGGTTTTGTTTCAAATTCAGTAGGAGATGAAAGTTCCAGGAAAAAATGTCTGCTTTCATTGCACCCCTAATGCAAAGGCTGAGGATTTAAACCCAGGTCTTTTGTACGACATCCCCATACAGTTCAATAAGTGTCTTTGGTGTAGGGCTACGCTCGCAGTCTTCGTCCTTGTGAATATTTAATATTCAACAGGCAGGACTCACAAGGATTTCCCTTCCAAAATCCTTGCAGCCTTGTGGCTATAGCACTAGCCACACAGTTAAACACGAAGGTTGAAGTCTCCCCAGGCAGAGTAATTTAAACCGTCTCCCACATTTGGGGAGTGCTCTTGTCACAAATATGTTGTAGATAGGATGGCATTTTCTTTTGAACGAAGACCAGTCATCGCAATGGTTGTTGAGCCTTTAGGGAAAAAAACGGTTTCCCAACATATCATAAAGCATCTTCGTTTATCAGGATCATGTATAAAACTCTCTCCCCCTTGTTTTGGGAGGACTTTATTTGAAATGCATTTCTTCAGTTATGTGGCCAGGCTATTAGCAGAAAATTTTCCCAACTTTTACTCAAAATTATGAATGCATTAGCTGTCATTGTGATTATTCTTTCACTGTACCTTTACTAAAATTGATACCTACATATTGTAGGCATATGAGATAAACTATTTTTGGTGGAGAAGTAAAACAAACAACTGTTTTCTAGTAAAGTGGTAGGGAGTTTTGTTTTGGTTTGGTTTTTTGTTTTGGTGTGTTGTGGGGTTTTCTTTAATTAATTACTTGTTCTGACAGTGCTAAGAGACTGGAATCTATCTTTCTAGAATATTCAGGAAACACAATGTAAAAGATTTTTAGATTATTTTGAAATTCCTATTCAGAGCACAAGCTCATATGCAATGGTCCTCTATCACAGTGTCCGAAAAAAACGCTGTAAATGGAAAGACCTTGCAGCTTAATGAAAGAAGCATAAGTTAATAATCTGATTAAGCTGGTGGCCTGACTAGATATAAAAGCTTCTCATAGAATTTTTATCTAAATTCCATATTCCCAGTACCAGGATAATATTTACTTCACTGCATTTAGGCCTCTTTAACAGAAGGGGACATAAAACACAAAAATTGGCATTGGGGAACGAATACATGAGCGGTTGTACTGAATGTCTATGAGGTGAGCACTGACAGAACAGCTATAAACAACATTCAGTAATAAGAAGAGAGTTTTAGGCTAATGTTTCTTGGCCTGCTTTTGCGGAAGGCTGTGTCAATGATCTTAACGGCAGATTTAGTCTCTGCTCTTGTAAATCACTCTGGTTGTAAATAAGAATCTGTCGATGTGGATGTCTTCACTGGATTGGGACCACTAAGTGTTGTATTTTTGCTGGAAAGATTATGAGACACTTCAAACTGTAAATCTGAATACATTTGGATACCAATCAGGCAGCTGTAACACCAGCAAAACTCCCGCTGACTTGACGGGAGTTTTGTCTGTGTAGAGAACAGGATTAGCCCCTCACATCGTTATTTCCTCAGAGAAAATATTAGAGGAATGAGACATGATGCATTTCTTCTGAATTTAACATTATTTGCTCAAAACAGTTTTCTCCTATTTTGTATTTCCACATCCATATAAACTCTCTGTGTTATCACATACATCTGAAGTCCATTGACTTAAAGATCTTCCTTCTGCCTTTAAACCTACGTCATACAGAGCAGACGTTGGCTTTTGATCTATCTTGACGCTATTTCCCAGGTTTATTTATCATGCTCTTATTTTATCATTAATGAGAATAACCCACATCAGAGCAACTGTGGCACAGCTACTTCTGACAACTGCGTGCCGACGGTACCTTTAAGTTTACTTGGTGGGAAACTTCACAGATTCTGTAGAACTGGTGCATTTATAAATGATAGGTGTATCTACACTTCCTAGCTGACGCCTTACAAAAGGCAATGGAACAAATGAAAAGAACTAGTATCTTCCTTGTCAGTCTCAATCAACAGACCCCTTTTCTAGACTGAGAAAATTAAAGCCATGATAGGAAATATCTGATAACACGGGTTGTCACTGTATTTGAGAGTCTCACGTAGATAGAGACTCAGCGGACTGAACTAATACCATAGGCAAGAAGAGTTTTGAACTCCAGCAATAATCTCCATTTCATAAATGCATAAGGAATTTAGAGTGAATATCATGGCTTTTATTCAAGTCTACAAAGGAGAGAGCAACCATTGCATATGTCTCCAATCTGAATGGCAGTTCTGCTCTAAAAACAGTCAATTCAGTCGGTGAATTTAACAAGTGGCAATGGGTAAAATTGGACAATTGCTACTAATTCTGTAGTTATGTAGATCAAGAGAGGATTTCAACCTCCGAATTACCTTTCAAAAGTACTACTTTAGCATGAGAACAGAGGATTTGATTCATGTCATGCTTTGAGAAGAGTAGGTAATGGGAAAGCTGTAGAAGTTAGGAAGTAAAAGGTTTTAAATGTTTTGAATGTGCGCTGGCTTTCCTACACCATGGCATGTCTACACGCACCCTCAAAACATGGCTATCAAACTAAAATTAACAGAAAACTTAACTGAGTGGTTACACGTGCACCAAACGTCAATGGCGTAGTATTTATTCTTGCATATGCACCAAACTCTCATGCTTATCTTACTATATCAAAGATGGTTCCTAGAGCAAAATTAATTGAAACTGAATTAAAATATTGCTTTATGCATTCAGGATAAAGAGTAACTTCCTGTAACTCCCTCCCTCTTTAAGAGATTTTTACCTCTGCCAGAAGTGCCTGTAAAAAATCCCCGCTTGTTTCCTTTCCAAGCTTACTGAAAATCTTAGTTGGAGGCCCTCTGGTTTCACAGAAGAAAAGCTATTACTTTGTTCTCTGAGGGGAGGCTCAGAAAAGAATACTT
Organism: Vanellus vanellus; assembly: GCF_965231255.1. NCBI lineage: Eukaryota > Metazoa > Chordata > Aves > Charadriiformes > Charadriidae > Vanellus > Vanellus vanellus. Next base: position 42,247,617 of record NC_138911.1, read on the forward strand.
GAACTTTGCATCATCTTGCTGCAACACATGCAATCCATACCTATCATTGGCCCATAAACTTTACTCAGTTTCACCGTTCTGTCTGTTCACTCTGTAGTACCATTAGTTCTACAGTGCATTTTTTTCTTTATGTGGAAAAATAATTACATCATGCAAATGTTGTTCTTCTGGTGCTAGGCACTTTATATTTCTGTTGGAATTTTGAGAGAAGCAGCATAAACATCAGCCACAATTATTGAAAGTATTTCCCTGTCTTAACATTGCTTAAAATAGTCAGTTTTCAAACACTTTGAACAAGAAGTTAGACTAACTCATATGAGATGCCTATCTTTGCATAGCCTAACAAACGCTACTTGCTGAAGAGTTTTGTGAGAAAAGTAAACTGTAGCTAAAAAAGCCAACACTGACTCTGGTTTAAAATATATATGTTTATTGATTCCCTTTTGGTTGTTGCAAGAATATTGCACTCTTGACAGCAAGGGACTAATCGGATCCGTGCAGCATATTCTTTCTTGCAATAAATTCTTACGGATGGGTATTTCAGCATTTATATCCCCAAAAAATACTGGACCAGGATGCTATGTAGACATGTAGGCTTATGTCAGCCTTTCTGGTACTTCCCATCTCTCTGAAATCTGCGCCAACTTGTTGTGAGGAGTGCTTTGGTCTACATGGGGTCACAGGGGAATTCTGAAAAAATCATGGAAATTGAGTTCTTTTTTTGCATGTTTCTCTCATAGCTCAAAGAGAAATCTTTGTGTCCTCTACGTGTATCAGAGTCTTTCACATAAATGGGAAGGAAAAGTGAGGAAAGAAAATGACATGGGAAAAAGTGTGGAGAAGAAGAGGCCCAAAGGTTACAACTGTTCAGAATTAACGTACACGTTAGGACTTTACATTTTACACACCTCTTCGACTTCATCTCCTTTGGGTCTCAGAATTACACCCTGAACTCAGATCCACAGGCATTTTATTACAGTAATCAGTACCGCTTCCTCATGAAAACATCAGCAAAAATTTCATACAATACTCTTGATAGGCAATTTAGAAATTGAGACATACCATCCCGTGTCCTAAACGGGTTTCTAATTAATTAAAGTGCTAGACTAGTTGGCTTTTCATCATACTAGAGAGAAGAACCTAAATGGAATATCAATTAAACCAATTTTACACCAAATCCATCAAATTCCACATTTCAAACAAAAGGAGAAAAATATGACAAAGACAAAAAGAAGGGACTTAAAAGAATGCTAACATAGGGAATGTAAAACGTGAGGCTGCAATAGCATAAATAATTTTCTATAATCACTGCCCTATGACAGACTCTTATTGACATCAAAGTACACCAAATCTGCATTTAGTAGTGCTTATATTACATTGAGGAAAATTTCAGAGACATGATTTCATGGTTGCATCACTTAACAAAAAGTTGTTTATCTTTATGGGAGACAAACATGGGATTACTGCCACAGTTTTGTGTGCTCTCACACATTTCCTGGTCAAAAATTAGCTGCCATATCTCTCTCAGTTGCTGAGCCCATTCTTACAGAAGTCCCCCTACAACTTTGATAGCCTCACTTTGTTGTAGATCATTCATATTTAAGATGATTTATGCCTAAACTAGCATTTTTGTTTGGATTCAAAGCATGCTTTTGAACAGTAGATCACAATGATTCCCACTTACCAGGCTTTGGTTCACATTGCAGGTGGTGTGAGAGCGTGCAACCTGCATTGCTCTCAGGTAAAACATTTCAAAAATTATGCCCCAAGAGTAACGAGCTCCAATGTACAGGAGCTCTAACGCACAGCTCTGATGTAGAGGACCAGCCTAGAGCTAGTTTGAAAAAATCCTTTTCCCGCCCTCCAGGTGGATGTACATTAGAAAATGTATGCTATGGATGCTGGATCCTCAGCACCAGCTGTTCTCCTCTACGGATCTGACGTAGGCTGTGTTTACATGACGAAGTGGTGCAGTCAAGAGAAGCAGGTTTGTAGACGAAAACAATTCAAAACAGAGCAAAGAAACTTCTGATTTATATGATATTTTGGTCGTTGATTTGACTTTTACTGAAATAATGCCAAACTCCCCACTGATTTGAGAGCTGATTCTCTGTGTCTAATGAGCTGTAATTAAAAATAACAAACTCTCTCCTCTCCCTCCCCCAAAAACATGCCTGTTGCTCGTTTGAAAGCTCGCTCTTCTCAATTTGGTAATTATTCCTACCAGATTTCGTGATTACTTCTTTTCCTCAAAGGAGCAGTGCCAAAAATTAAGAGGCTGTATCGGTCTCAGTGGCAGGGTATTCACAGCCTGCTTAATCTGCTTTGTAATTTCAAAAGGACAGGTGTCTTCACCTGCCTGGCAGCTACTCATAAGACTCACGAGGTGAGTTCAGTGTTTGAGCTCTTCCCGGAGGGAGGAGCACTCATGACCAGAGTCCTGCTATTCCCACACAGTACTGCGTGAACATTAAAAAAAATCAGCTGGGACTTCTGTCCCGAGCAAGAGCATCTGCTGACGGTAGCGGAGTCAGCCAAACGGACTGTCAGAAAAATCGGTCATTTCTTTCCTACAGGCTGAAAGTTAAATGACTTGCAAAGAGCATGCTACACACACCCGTTGAAACTATGTTCTACAATAGGTTGTCGACTAACGTTGCTTTCCTGCTTATTATTTTAATGCATTGTGTATATTTTATCATATATATTACAAAGAAAGAAACCAACTGCAGCAGGAGGACTAGCCAACCCTTTACAACAGGGTGCAAGATCCCCTGCCATCATGGGTAAAGTTTAGACACTGGTTTGTGCTCTGTGAGTCCAGAGCTCAAGTTCAGGCACTCCTCAGGCTGCCCATGCAGATGTGGCTGATGTTTTGAAGTCAGCTTTTAATGCTATGAAGAACCTGGTAGAAACAGATTTCTTGCAATCCTCTGTGGTTTTGCCTTCTTTTTTTTTTTTTGGTTGGTTCGTTTGTTTGTTTGTTTGTTTAGGAGATCCGCAGTCAGTCTTTGTCACTTCATTTTTTTTTTTGACTGAAAGTTATTCACCAAGGTTTCTTGAGTTTATTTCAGTTATTCCTACTGCTAATACAGCAGGTGTCCTTTTTCTTTATTTTTTTACAACAAAAAAGAGTCAACTTCTCAAGTGCAGGTGGGTTTCCTAATGATGTTAGTGGGAGCTCTGTGTGTAAAATAATAGAAGATTGAGTTATTTTATTTGGAAAAAAAACCCCAAACCTGAAAGCAGCCTTTTTTCAATATAAAGCAAACATGGTGCAAAAACATTCCACCTTCTTCATCACTCAGGTAAAATTTTGTAATGGAAAGCCACCAAAGAGACCTGAAACTACAGTCTTAATTCTGAGAAAGTGCTCTTTGAATTCTGTGAAAATTTTAGTTGAGAAATGGTTGTAGGATCTAATGAATAAGATACAAAGGAAGACTTAAAGCTTACCAGTTGAGAAGAAGCCTACGATGCCAAAATGATACTTTTATCAAAATATACTAGTTTCAGTTCAGTTGCTACTGAAAAAAAAGCAGAGCATGAGGTCCAGGAGGCAGTCTTGTGGCTTCGTGATGGATGATGGAATAAGACTTTAACAAGAATCAACGTGTTGTGGAAGTTGAAAATAGAAAGAACGCCAAAGGGGGAGGGGGGAAACCTAACCCTTGGTCAAGGTGAGAAGGCAGAAAGCATTTCAGCCGAGTGACGTAATGCTGACAAATGGATTAGCAAAAGAAAGTTGTGTCTGTAATACCAAGGGCAAACTCAATCTAACAGGCAGGGTGCACACCACGTGCTCGTCAAGAATATCTTCAGGTGTGTTACAACTCCTTTCCTGGGCTGTCTTTCCATGGAAATCAAGCTACATAGTGGGGTGATTCCTGCCAGGATTTCACTCTGAGAGGTGGGCTACATACGTAGTACACAGTGAGACTTGTAAGCTTCGTAGTGTTCCTGAGCCTTCCAGATACACCATTCACACTCCTATTTACTTTAGAAGAGGCAAGACTGAGCTAAGTGCTTGGTCATAATTTACAAGAAAAATTAAAGTGGTGCCTTAAAACTGTGTAATTTTTAGTACCAAACAATTTAAAAATCATTTTTTTCAAAGGAAGTAGAGGAACGTGACAGAAAAATTAAGGCAGGTAGACCCAATAAAACATATATTGGGAAAGACTGAAAAAGGGAATACTTCAATTACATGAGCACTTGCAAGTTGCCTGTTTAAGATGACTGACACTCTAACAATGCCAAAGAGTTACACTGTGAACTTGTTGTACCACTGGTATATTTATCTCTTTTAATTCCTGAAAAAGTAACACATAAAGGAGAGGAGAGGAGAGAGAGGAGGAGAGAGGAGGAGAGGAGAGGAGAGGAGAGGAGAGGGAGAGGAGGGAGGGCGGCGAGAGAGGAGAGGAGGGGGGGAGAGGAGAGAAAGGAGGAGAGGAGAGAGGAGAGGAGAGGGTGTGGGAGAGGAGAGAGGAAGGAGAGGAGAGGAGAGAGAGAGGAGAGGAGAGGAGAGGAATTCTGACTTTCAAAATGTTCTGACCTTTGACAGTGACTACTTTGTATCCCACAGAGAGCAGGAACAGGGCCAATAAACATCCAGATGACTAAAGATTCCTATGAAATAAGCACTGTGAGTTTAAAGCTAGTAAAACTTACCTGTTGAACATGATTTTTTTTTTTTTTTTGGACAGACTAACTGATGCCCTTATTTAATAAGCTAAAAAAGTCCCTAAGAATCTGTCTGGTTGAACATGAAATGAAGTTTATAGTGCTGGCTGTACTACATTTGGATTCTGGGTAGATATCAGGCTATATTTGCTTCCAGTTTTTACAAACTCAGATTCGTTTGATTTGGAAGATAATTATTGCTTGGTATGACAACCTGGATGACTGTATACAAAGGGTATTGATAAACAGCATTACAGTCGATGGGAAATAGAATCCTAGATTACCACAGTAATCTGTGTTATGCTAAGCCGTGTTTAACTTCATTAATGATTCCAGAAAGGCAGTAAACAGAGCTACTAATTTTCATAAATTATGTTGAATTGGGAGGAGCAGCCATTACTTGGGAGGAACAGAGAAGTAATAGCAGAGGAAATCCAGAAAAATTAGATTTGTGAATAGAAAGCAATCCAATCGGATTCAATTACAAAAAATACAAGGTAACACAATTAGTACATTAATCCTAAATGCCCTAAAGCTAAGAAGGGGACCTGAAACTGTTCTCTGAATAAGATAGTAAGTTATGGTGAGAGCGAGCTAGATATGAAGATGCCATTTGATAGAATACAAAAAAGGAGCACTGCAAATGTGGCCTCTTTGTGCGTGTCTACCGCATCAGGAAGCCAGGAGGCAAAGTCCTTACAAAATAACTGATTCAAAGCCCACTGAAGCAAATGGAAGGACTCCAGCCCCTGTCAATAGGCTTGGATCAGGCCCTAGGCATGTCTGTGTGAAGTCACTTGGAACATTGCATTCCCTTTTTAGGCACAGCCATTACCACAAAGACACTGAGAAACTGAAGGAAGGCCAGAAAACTCTACTACCACAAGCCCAGGGACTGGCAAGACTGAATTCAGGGTGGATTGATTTAAATCAGCACACAGGAAGCTTGGATTTGTACAATTAAATATCCTCTTGTGCATTTGTACCATATTTTCCTTAAAGAAAAGTTTATTCTTTCCAACAAATGAGCAGTAAAACATGTTGATAAATAACTTTTTTTTTTAGATCCCTCAAATTCAAAGCTTTTTTATTTAACTGCAACAATTAAGTATATTTATATAAATATGTTTTTAATTAAAAAATGATTTTACTGAAGACAGAAAGTAGGCGAACTGATTCTTTCTGGCTACTATGTCCAAGATTTTATACATAGTTAATCTCATTCTTTTCCCCTAGTTGTTATGCATAGACTAGAAGAGGAAAAGAATTTTTCCCGTTTTCTAAAAACTGCAATCAGTTTTTCAGTTTTGAAAGATGTAGGTGGTGAACTGAACCTATTTGAGACAGGGAAATGAAGAAAATATTCTTTTTGGATGTATGGGCAGGGCTGCCATCAGGAGCCGGTTTAGCTTTCCAACAAACTCTGGCATAAGGTGCACGGTTACTGACTTTCAGCAAGTTCAAAAGGCTTTTTGTCTTTCTTTTGTACTTCCACAGCAGATATATACTGTGCTTTCAAAATGACAAATTATCTTAAAATTAGAATAACTCGAGGTTTTAAGAAGCTTAGATCAGATACCTTATACAAATGTTCCTATGGAAAAATATCTTGTATTCTTAACTTCTTGCTGTCTTTTCCAATTTTCATCCACTTGATTGCTTTACCATATCTTCCTTTATTACTACTAAACCGTTAACAGAACTTGAGTGAGAGGGAAGCAAGGGAGAGTACTATGGTTACCAACCCATTAGTACTTGGAGGACATAATTGCTCAAGAGTTAGGCAGCGTGTGGCATAGCTGCCCATAGAAATGACTACTAAAATAGGTAAGGGAGGAAAGACAAAATTTCATCATAATCCGTCCTTTCCACAGCGTTGGCCAGTGTCTAGGTATGAGAACTAAATCATATTAGCACCTGGAGCTTGATGTCCTCTTCTCAAGCCCATTTCTTAAAGGGGGAGAATCTTGTGTCCTATTCCTGAATCTTGATGTTGTGGCCGTGTTTAGGTCCCGAGCAGAAAGGGGAGTTGTTAAGCAGCTGTGCAGAAGCACATACGGGAACACCATGAGCTTGAGAACAGACCTTACCTACAGTTACATGGGATGACAATATATATGGCATATCCTGAAAAGATAGGAGACCTCCCTGAACAACTGTCCTTCAAAGCGGGCACTGTAATGCTTTCAGGCAAACAAACTCACAGAAAGATCTGAACGATTTGATGCATTCAGGCCAAAGAGTCTCAAAACCAGTCATGGTTTTTAGGTACTTATCCTGCGACACCATGCAACTGGTTTGATGTAGGGATTTTATCACAGGCTGCTCCCACTGACTTCAAACCAACTTACAAAGTTTCACAGTTTGGGGAAGTTGATAAAAATCCTTTTAAATTGCATAGTAACCACTTTTAGTACATGCTCGTCCAAAGCAACTTTTTTTTTTATTTTTCTATAGTCACACTTGTATAAAACGTGATTCAAAACATTTTGGGTTTAGTCTGTTTTGTAAACTTGTTTGGGAGAGCAAAGCTATGGCAAAGAGGGCTAATGTAAATGAGAAAATGGATGAGGAGAGAAGATGTATCTAATTCTGGACAGAATTTTATTGACATAATCCCTGCTTATTTCCACCCCCCCAAAAAAAAGAAAACAAAAAAAAAGATGTTGGAAATATTTGAAAGGACTCAGAAAAGCACAGGAATGTCTTGAGTTAAATTTGAAAACATAGGCAACTGTTTCCTACTCTTTACTTATATAATTTCACTTGTAAAAACGATCAAATCAGAGTACCTATATAAGATGTCTCTAGATAATCATAAGGATCTATTGACTCAAACAGACAAGGTATAAATGACTGAAAATTACAAGAAAACTTCAGCTTAGAAATAAGATACATTTTTTTGACAGTAAGAAACTTACCTTGCATCAGGGAATGTTACATTTTTGATAAAATTAAGATGGAATCCGTAGACGACTTCTTATTATCACAAGAATGGGGTAAGTAAAGACCCCAAGTAAAGACCTTCAACTCATTTGGTTCTGTGATCTACTGCTTGCTTAAGGTGGCCTTCATCACACTTTAGGTGCCTAAGACTTTGAGATGTCTAACTTAGGTGTGATTGATTGATTTCAGCAGATGTCTATCTCTCTGCACTAGCTGCAGAGGTAATCCTGATGACTAATTTAACCTGGCAGAGATAAAATTTGCACACCTTAGGCTAAGTGAAATGAATCCTACACCTGTAGCTTGGTTAGACATCCTTAGTTTGTGCTTGTAAACCACGTGTCCAGAGCATCTTCCAAGCAAGTACTGGGGAGGCTTATGAATTTAATTTTTTAGTTTCCAATATCCTCTAAAAGAAGCTATAGTGAGCCTAGATTTGATGTCGTCCTACAATATATTTTCTAGCTCAATTAAAATTTATGGTCTCTGTTATTCAGGAATTAGCCCAGTTAGCCAGAACAGCTCCTCCTGATCTTAGAATTTTATTGTGAAAAACACTGAATGGAATAAAATTTTGTTATTTAGTTCCTATCTATAGATTAAAGAAAAATTAATACAGGGAATTGTCTAGAGTGCAGACACTGAGGAAAAAAATTATGCCCCCTCAGTACTTAATGTAAATAATGAGTCAGGAAGAGAAAAATCTGTGGCATCCCTTACCTTTGTGCTGCAAAAAAAGGACATAGTCTGGAGTAAAAAAAAAAAATACATCAAGCCACTCAAGTATATTGGGTGAAGTACTCCATAGCCTTTATACTTCTCCCCAGAAAGAGGGAGAGGACCAAAGAATCCATGTAATGATAGATCACCTCTTACAGCTATTGCTGCTCTGCCACCTGTTCTCAAACAGTCATGCCAGAAGTCCCTTCAAAATGAGCCTCTGCAGCATATAAAATATACACCCATCCCAGGAAAGCTTTCGTCAGTGCGGCCTGCATATTCAGGAGCTACTTACAAACTGTTAACAATTTTGTTGGTGTTTCATTTGACAATAAAGGCAAAATTCTGATCTAGACAGAGGCCTTTTTCAGCCGTTGTCCTGGCTCCTCAAGCATGAGATATGAAATGCACCTCGTATCTACATAATTACCTTTTCATGAGGGTGTGAAATTTACTCAAGAGCTGAGGACCTGAGCCAGGTTCTGGGAACCAGTTTGCTGTCTGACGAACTCCAAAAGAGAGATTAAAAGCTTTGGGTTTTAATGGCTACTGCCCTACTGCCTTTAGTAGTTGTGGATGAAATTATATTGCACTGTCTCGTGCAGCCTTTTATTGCCAGGAGAAACATCATGCAAGGTGACAGAGAACAAAGAGGGGGTCTTGTGATTAAAAGTTTATGTTGGACTTGTTGACAACATTACACTTAAGTGTCAGTAGTTATACAAACACCGTTTTATCTCATAATGGACTTTTAAGATAGCTGGTTTCATCTTGGTTTCCAGAATGTCTTGTCAGAAGGGCATGTAGCCACATAGGCTGTGGTCTTGTCCAAAATTACTCAACATTTGGATCTTTGTGTTTCAGAGTATTAACCAGATTACAGGTCATAATCTGTAAAAGCTCCCCTGCCACCGCTCTGCTTGACTCCATTCCAGATGAAATCTCTTCAAATAAATCCTGGATCACAATGGTACTGCTTTGTGTGTCTACAGCCAAAAAGAAGAGAGCAGAAAGGAGAGGAGGGAGGGGAAAAATGGTATGTATATAAAGAGACATTTCCTTCAAGGGTAAAGACCTAAATTAATGAAGTTCTTCATTTATCATCTCTGGAATTTTAAAGTACCTGTTCTTATAAGGGAGGCCAATTACAATATTTAGGGTAAAGTAATTCATCTAGTGAGCTCTCTTCCATTTGAAACTTCTTAATTTCTTATGCCCTTTTCTGTGGATTCACAATGTGAACATACCTAGGCACGCATCTGTTAGTTATGGCAATTTAGAGCAATTACTTAATTAACTATGACATATGGTTTTGTTTTACATTGGGGGTATTAGACTTGTTTTCTTTCAAGAGGAGAAAAGAAAGGCTAGATGCAGACAATACACATGAAAGGAATTAATTTAATTTGTTGCATCACATTAGGCCATTTGCTGTTTACCATTCAAGACAGCTAGGGATCCTACTACCTGTTTCATGAAATGAATTCCCACACAACTGCTTCCATTGATGGCAAAGAAAATACTGAGTGCGCAAGACAGGGAAGACTACACTTGCACTCAGGGACGTAATTGAAGTAAAATGTATTTATAGAGTTTTCTATAGTATGACTCCCCACACTACATGACCACTCCATACAGACTCACCCCTATGTAAAGGTGAAATCTAGCATCCCTAGTTCCATTACAAAAAAAAAAAAAAAAAAAAAAAGGCAAAGAACTACAGTAGAGAGAGACAGAATGAACAGTTTCCCCAGTATTACCTAGGAATTCTGCGGAACAAAGATGATCTGAGACCTCTTCATCTCTAAGCACCAGCCCACTGCATCTAAAATCTGGTCATTACCATTCAAAGAAATGGAAGAAAAAAGAAAGCAGTTGGCAGTTTTATCTGCACTCGTATACGTAAAAGTAAGGGTGTAACACTAAATCCAGTGCAATGTTCATAAATATGTAAATAATACACGTTGGTCTCACGCTCAGAAACGATGTTTCAGTCCCACTGATTTTCCTTCAGTGGCCTTTAAATGATGAAGTTACTTTGGGAAATGAGACTCAAGAGTCTAAGTCCCTAATAACCCTCAACAAACCTGCTCTATAGCAAGAAAAAGAAACTAAATAATTTGTTCAAATTATTTGAAACTAAATAAACTTTGTGACTCATTAACGGAAGAATAATGGCTTTGCTTAGATGTCATGTTCACATGAACAAAAGTCCGAAATTTGTGATCTAATCCAGCAATGTCTCGACTATGACTGAGTTCATTCTCAGCATCTTCCACCATTGTACCTCATCAAATACGACACCAAGAAGAACCCACAGTTCCCATAGTATGCAAAGTATTTTATAGCATATCTTAGCAGGGTCACAAACACCAGATCTAGGTCTGGTTTCTTTGCTACATCCAGTGTGTTAGAGCTCTTAGAAAATTAAGCTTTCTTGTTTTGGGGTTTGGTTGGTTTTTTTTCCCCATTTTTACTACTTTTTCAGGCATAAAGTCTGCTCTATAGGAGCCATCATGCAGGGCAAGGAACAGCTGCTTTCAAACTGGAGCTTAACTCTAGGTTTTTAGATTTCCCAGATATTTTACAATTTATTTTCACGATCTAATGACATTTAGAATTTTGTTATGGAAACCATTGGTTCTAGCTACTGACTAGAACATATTTATGCTGCAGTAACCCCTAATGGTCCTATATGTAGAATGGGGACCTTAAGCATCTTCCAGAAAACAAATCCTGAGGGTTAGAATAACCAAATTCAGTAAGGCAGCAGAACTTTGAGAAAAACATTGACTGCTGGGAGTGTACACCAGGAAAAGTATTATTCTACGTGATGTCTCTGATACTGTTTCCCCAGCATCCATTTTTGACTACCCAACTGAATGGGTTTGCATACTGTCCCAGGACAGCAAGTCTTTAACGATAAAGGGAGGAGAAGTAGTAGTAGTGGTAGTAGTAGTAATACCTCAGATTTCTTACCGTAGAGGAGAAAAATGCATATTCATGCTTCATAAACTAAAATCAGTTTCTTCACTACCTTTTTGACTGTTTTTCAGACTTATTGTACTAAGAAAAGTCTTGTATGTGAGATGCTGTTACTCAGACCGCTAATGGGCTGATATTTTTTCTATTGTCTTGTAATGAACACTGCAGGAGTTAAAATATCAAACACCCATTAGTCTGAGGGTCTCCCAAGAAAGTAATTGTAGCACACATAAAGGCGGGTGCCTCGAATGTCATTGGTATTCTAACATGAGTTTCCTTTGAATGTGTCTAGCCAGAGGAAAAAAGAAAGAACAAGGTATTTGTCCGAGGTGGAAATCAGAATGACAGTACCCATTGTTTCTAATAAACAATTACCCGAGGAAGCTCAAAAGAATAACCACAACAATTAGATAACCTGAAAGCCAGAGACTTGTGAAGAAGATTCCAGTTCTCCAGGCTGGCAGGGGCCATGAAGGGCCACCCTCAAGGGTTCAGCTGCTTACCGTGTTAAACACTGCCTGGTTTCACCTGACATGATCTATAAGGCTGTAAAGTAGTCACACTTCAAGTGCCTTTCATGTGCACTTCAAATTCTTTTTATTTTGAGATATTCTTCACTAACAGGATTTCCCACTTTGAAAGGGAGGACTCTTTCAAAAGAAGACAGAACCTCTCAAAAACGCAATAAAAATGAAATAAAAAAAGGTAAAAACAAAACAATGGTTTGGCACAGCTCTGAAAGGTAATGTTAAGTAGGAAGAGTTTTATTTTCACCTTTATCAAACACTTTTACTACCTGACATGATTTTTCACTCTAGTATTGCTTAAATGCAATTTTTTCCTGTAATGTATACTTACACAACAAATTATGTGACAGACTAAATGTGTTTGAAAGTGTCCTTGCATCCTTATCATTTGCATTTTGAACTGCCCGTGTGGGTTGTACACATCTCATATGGCTTGTTGCCAAGGCATTCGGCTCCAACACAAAAATGTTTTCAAGTTCAAAGCTTGTATCATTGTTCACCTCATTCTTGTGTTTTACCCTCACTTCTGTTATATCACTAGAAGATGTTTCCCTTGCATCAATAAATTCCTCAATAACTTGCTCACTTTTAAAATGTGCAAGCCATAAATAAATAAAAAAAAGACCAATCTGATACATAAAGATAAAAGACGCCAGCTTTGTGCAGCTGCTATATTCAGCTATTTTTAAACAGTCAGTGTATAAGCATCCAGAAAGTTCAATTAACCCATCCATAGAGATACTATTGCTCTGTTAGCGACTTTGTCTCCCACCCCAGAGCACATCTGTGGACCCTGTTGCCAGGAGGATTCCACACGGGCCTGGGAAGTCTCCATTTGCAAGACCAGAGCCTTTGTGCTGGCAACCACTGACAGAATAAATATATATATTTTAAAATATAGGTCAAGTTACCTGAGTATGCTCTACTTGCATATAGTATCAGTGGTCATCTTTCTTTTGTATGTTTCCTGATATTAAATTATTCCCTTTCTTAGCAAAGCTTTTTAAAAATAAATAAATATATAAATAAAACATGATAGAGCTGCTTTTCCCCTCTCAACAGTCAGGTTTTCTCTCTTGAGTGGTAATTGGGGAGGGGGAGTACAAATCTTGCTTTGAATTTCTTGATTGCATTTTCCTGCTTGCTGCAGAGGTTTTTCTTTTCTTTATATATGCACAGTAACAACAGAGATTGGGAATAAATTCTTCTTGGAAAATACTTTTTAGATGCCCTGAAAGTGCCTATAAATAAGGCTTATGATTGAGTGGAATATAAGAGCAGAAGACAAATATCTCTATGGGGTCTAGAAATTCTCCAGGTTTTCTGATCCTCCTTATTTATTCAGCAATAGGTGCAGGACTTCATTGTGTGTCATAACCTATGGTATCTATGATGATTTACAAAGGTTAAGCATTACATCTGCATACTCTCCGTCCTCTTGCGTTGCACACCTTTTTCCTTTTTTATACTTTTACTCATTATTTTTCAAGAAGCACCTACCTCGCAGACATTTGTACTAACAACAGACTGTTCGACCCGTATGGTCAGAAAGATGGCATTAGGATACCTGTTTCTTACTCAGTATATTGTATCTCACTTGAAATGGTGACACGGTACAAATACAAATCAATAAACCATGGTACACAACAGTTTGTGTTATGCTTTAAAAACAGATTGCTGTGGTGATTTCAGACATGCAGTCAAAGGACAAGTGCTGTCACTGGGTAAGGCACGTTATGATTAAACTTCACTGTTCAACCCCATCCAGATTCTGTCTTGAACTTTAAAAAATCCAAGCTATCCTACTAACTTGGGATAAATTACTTGCGTCACAGAATGTGAGTCTTTTTGTCTTTGTAAAAGAAATAAATTAAGGTTTAACATGAGGAAATGGTGGTGGAAAGAAATAATTTTCCATCGGGTGAAAGCCTACATTTCAGGAAAACGGTCTTCAACCACCGTGTTTGTATTGCATTTGAAATTTTGCTTGCATTTAACTCAATGTAAACGTCATATGTGTTTCTCTAAAAGGAAAAGAGCTACTTCTTCTAGAGCTACTCCAAACACAAGGAAATAGTTCAGAGTATGTGTTGTAATAATCTTGCCCTTTTTACTTTCCAGTGAAACGGAATTCTTTGGAAAATGTTCTGTGGAGCACATGTTCAATTATTTTGGTTTATGTGTATTTTTAATGAATGTGTCAAGTTATGCATGGGCTCAAGTTATCATGCTGAATCAGAGCCTATAAATACGTTGGAAACAGAAGGTTTCCTGAAATTCTGGAACTGACAATTTAAATTACACAGGAAAAGGAAAGGAAAAATGCTGACAAATAGGTCAAACCAACTACAACAGAGGCTCTTTGGTAAGAGCAGGAAAAGGGAAACTCAATGAGGAAGAGTGTATCGGAAAACTGTAAAGTGCCTGCAAAAGAAAGCACTTGGCAGAAGAAAAATAGGTTGGTCACAACAGAGAAAGGCAGGAATTAATGAGCCAAAGCTATGCATATCATGGGAGAGACCTAAAGAAGCAGGTGAAACTGCACTTCTTCCCTCCCTCCTGTCCTCCCCTTTCCTTCCTTCCTTCCTTCCTTCCTTCCTTCCTTCCTTCCTTCCTTCCTTCCTTCCTTCCTTCCTTCCTTCCTTTCTTCCTTCCTTCCTTCCTTCCTTTCTTCCTTCCTTCTTTCCTTCCTTCCTTCCTTCCTTCCTTCCTTCCTTCCTTCCTTCCTTCCTTCCTTCCTTCCTTCTTCCTCATACAGTGTTTATGAGTATGTATCTGAAAAGAAATCTTGGTCCAGCTAAGTGAAATGGAGTTATGGCACCAATTTCAACTGAAGCTTCTTGACTCCAGCCTGCCGCTTGCCTGGCCCAGAGGAAGATGAGTTGACCATGATCAGGCACTTAGGGCACAACTCAGTGCCGAAATGCAGGTGGCTAGTGTCGCTTTTGCTACCCAAGGATATCCCACCTGGGTTGTAGTTGTCACTTCAGGAGCACATTGGTCTCCTGCAGGACCTGCCAGCTCCGTGTCACTGTCTTACGTACCCCTACTAGCACACAACGAGGCATCCAAACTGCACCCTAAATTCACTCATCATGTATTTATCCAGAATATTGGAGCTATTGACAACCATAATTTCAATGAATGGTCAAAAGCTGTATGTAGCGAATAATCATGCATTTGTGCTAAAAGGTCACCAGTAGGAAAACACACAGCTAAAATGTTAATTTTTTTTTTTACCATGTCTACATAGTAAAATTTAGGAGATCTACATACACTGGTCTATTCAGTATAATTTAATGTTACTTCAATGAATATTATATATGCTCCTTATGTCCAGTATCTCCAATTTCAACTGAAAGAAAAGATTTCACAAGCGGAGAATGTCTCTCTTTACTAACCATAAGAAGATATTTAGAGCTGAGGACAATCACAGAACTTTTCAAGTTACCAGATTGTTTGGGTCAGTGTCAAATGTTAAACCAGGTTGTACAGACAGAGAGCTGTAATCCACACACTAGTGCGTTATTAAATTTCTGGAAAGTAATGAACTGGCACTGGAAGTGAAAAGGGAAAAAAAACAGTAATGTGGAATGGCCCCTTATTCAGGAAACTTTGAAAATGTGCAGCCATAATAGCTGTGGTGAAGTTCCTTTAAATGAGACCTTGGTATGCTGTGGAATAAAGTCAAAATAGGAGATTGTGGCATTCCAAGTCATACTGAATAAACGCATACATTGGGCCAAATTGTGGTCTTATTCACAAGGGAACATTTTTTTCCCCCTTTTCAATAAAAAAAAAAAAAAAAGGAGCTGAGAACACTTTAAGATACAGGGCACAAATGTGTAATTATTCTTGGCTAACATGGTAGCTGTTGATCATTTAATGAAACCATAATTACCATATAATGGCAGGGTATTTATATGACAGATTACTACATTATTACAGGGTAAGTGCATGATTATTTCTGTCCTCAAAATCA
Organism: Vanellus vanellus; assembly: GCF_965231255.1. Lineage (NCBI taxonomy): Eukaryota > Metazoa > Chordata > Aves > Charadriiformes > Charadriidae > Vanellus > Vanellus vanellus. The sequence continues at coordinate 42,263,460 of NC_138911.1, forward strand.
GAATAAAAAACACATGGAAGTGGAAAAATAAGTTGAAAAAAGAGGGGGGAGAAACTGAATTTCCCAATGCTGCTCCCATATTGTTACTCCATCCCCACCTCAATCACACAGTGATGGCAATGGCCACTGGCATTCGTGATGAAGCCAAATCTCCACAGGAAACCCATGCCACAGTACAACAGATCATAAGGCCCTTTGCCAAATGGCTACAGCTCTGGGCTTCATTGTACATATAGTTCAACAGATTCAATAGCAATTTGGTCACTGGTCTCTTGTCCTCAGAAGACACTATGCTCCTGCTTGTTTGGAGAGATAGTATGTACGATGGATGTAAGAATTTGCACTGAGAGGTACTTAACTCCCACTTCTATGCCTTTGGGAGAGAACAGTGAACTCGCGTGGATTTGAGAGCAATACCAGTTTCGTACTGAGTGGAGAAGTTGAATGCTGCAGGACTACCTATGGGCTGAGCAGTGTTGGATACAGTTTGATTTCAGTGAACACTGCTGGTGTTTACCACCACGTGTATTTTTGACCATTTAGTAAAGATTAATTTAAATTGTGAGAAAATACTTAAATGGTTTCTTGTATGGGGAAAAAAATGCATTGACAAATTGCAAATTTACAAAGTTACAGAGAGAGTTTTGTATGCTGAATAGAGTCCATCTCGAGCTTTATGATGGCAACTCTCCATATGGGAGGCAAAATCAAATAATAAACCCAGCTGACTCACTGATTACCCACGTCCTGCATGGGTGTTAAAAGAGCTATGCAATCAGCTGCTCCACCTGAAATGTGCTTCTGTGTCTTCATAGTGCTACTTCAGCTGCGTGGGAGAAGGTGGCCAGCACTCCCTCTTTCCAAAAAAGCGCTTGCTGAGCCAGTTTTCGAAGCTACAAGTTACTGTAAGTACAAGAGTTTGGCCCAGTATGATAACTTCTGAATTTGGCCAGATTCTTAACTCTTGTTTTCCTGAATTTTTGTCCAAGAGGCAGAATTGTTGTAGCTTTTTTCAATCTTCAGTTATTTCTCTCCCTTTTCCTTCTTGAGTGTCTTTGCAGGGAGGGAAAATAGATGCGGGTAAAAGCCGTGTGCTGTTATGTTTGCTCAGGATTGATCCTATATGTCTGTAAGAGAAATACAGGTTGCATGAGAAAAGAATTTGGAGGCACTAAGAAATCAGTCTGTGTACACTTACTTAGGAGGCAGCTATAATTGCAGTACCTTTGTAAATAGCTCCCTTAATAAACTGGTTATTACTCTGAATGGTCAATGATTGCTCATAATTCACTGCTGCTAGGTTATTTCTCTCCGCGGAGAAAAAAAAAAGAAAAAAATCTCTGGTCCTTTAAAAGTGTAGTGCACCCAAGATGCCAGTGGGAATTTGGTTGCGTTAGAATCTAACCTTGCTCTCCCTGAAGTCAAACGGAGCCCCAGCGCAGTCCCCCAGGCAGCAGTGTTCAGTCAGGAAAAGCGATATGTTGGGAGCTGACTACGCATGTTGTCTGATAGAGTAATTACTTCTTTAAACTATTTCATTGTTACACTTTAGTCAGTTTGGTGCCTCTTGTGAACTTCCCTCCCCCTCCCTGTGTTTACTCTAGATGAAAATTAGTGAATGAAAGAAGTTTTATGAACTGAACCTTCTGCTTCTGATGTCTCTTCGGTACAGGCTGCTTCTGCCTTCACTGTGTTTTTAGAATTATAAATTGTTAAAATATTTTTTCCAAATACCATTAAAGTAGCTCCTATAGGTAAAATGGAAACTAAAGTCAATATTATGAAGCTCCAAATTTGGGAGATTGAAGTGTTAACATTTTTTGCCTATTTGGTATTCTTCATAAAGTTTATTCTTATGAAGTTAAATGTAGCTAGACTCTGAGTTTCTTTACTGTTTTGCAGATTAAGCATCTTTACAAAATCTGCTCTTAGAAGGTGCTGGTTCCAGTGGAAATCAACAAAAATTAAGACATTCAGCACCAGCATAGGAATAATCCTATTCTTCTTTTGGGGATAGTGATGTTTTGACTATTAGCCATTCCATTAGGAAAGTAATCAAAAGAGTTCCATCAAATCTATTTTTTAAAAAAGTCTTGATCACTCAACAGGACATCAGGAAACATTTGCCCTCTCACCTTCCCGTTCTCCCCAAAATACTATTTTTTTAAAAAAATCTTCAAATAATTAAAGGCTGTGTTATTCTGCAAATCTTTTACAGCCGTTACAGTGTTCTTATAAGGACCCGATCCTTCTGGCACAGTAAAATTTCACTGACTTCAACCTAACATGGTACGACTTCAAGCAAGTCTCATGAGGAAGGGCTTTAAAATAAAGTTCAAAACAATTTGTTATTACTTCTTAGAAATGTGTTCTATTTTTCAGCTATTGTTATCTGTACTTTTCCTCTTTCATCCACTTCTAAGCAAAGGTCATATATTAGTAATTTTATTTTCAGGTTCTCCTGGCAAAAAAAAAAAAAAAAAAAAAAAGAGAGACTCGGGAAATTTTCTCCCAAGCTAAAATAAGTCAAATTCCAGGGTTTCAAATTCTGGCAAACCAGCTTCTCCAAGGTCTCGTAAAAATTCTGGGCTGTTATCTCCATATGCCTGATAGACTTTTTTTGTGATCGTAATTAAAACCGTCTGTCCTTTCTCTGTGACTTCAGGAGAATGGCAATGAGTCACAAGAGCTCTGAAAAAGCTAGAAGGATAGAGGCTGAGGTTAGCAGCTCAGAATCACTTAATCTGCTATATTTCATCCGCAGAAATGTAGATCCAAAGCACTGCCATCTGCCTCTTAATTCGGGCGACTCCAGAACAAGTCACCATGGCAGAAGGCTGCATCACAGTCAGCATCCGGAAGCAGAGGTAGTCCTGGGCTTGGGTTGAACCATAAAGAGATGTAAAATAAACTAATTAACTTGATACGGAACATCATTATCCTTGTAACGCTAATTTTCACTCTTCTTGTATTATCTATTAGAACTTACCAGTAATATGTTTTCAACAATATCTGGGTAAAACGTATTTTTTGAAGTACAAGAGTATGTGAAAAGTGAAATGATGAATACATGAGGCACAAAAATGTCACTGACACCGTTATTAGAGTGTTATTAAGTTAGAAATACTTAACCTTCAAAATATGATTTAGAAAATTAGTTCACCATGACCTTGTTTTATTCTGTAGTATTTGCGACTGCTCTTTATTTCTCACACCTTGATATCCGTTCTCCAAATTTAATTCTTCCCTCTCTTTTTTGAGCAATCTTCAGTTCTGAGGCTTTTGTGCCACTTAGCGGAAGCTTGCTCCCCAGGTGGGTCACTTCCCCGGCTCCTAGAGCCCTGGTCTCCTCCCCTTTTAAAATGAGAATGAATTTCAGCAACAAATTGGTCTGATGTTAGAACAGGAGATGCTGGAAGATATAATCTTAAGAAAAGCTTTAATAAGTTAATTGTATTCCTGAGGATCTTCTGCGTTGGTAATCTGATGCTGAGGGAAGCAAAAATTCATGTTTGACACGTTCCTTGGAAGTTCAGTTCCTCCCGGATGAGTCAATTAGTTATGTAAAACTAAGCCAACGTTCGTATGCCTTGGTCCCATCACTCTCAGGCTGAATATCATCGCCAACTTTGGCTCCCAAATTTGGGGGAAAAAGTTGAATGTCATGTGAGAATGACAGCATACGTCTGAAGCATCAATATGCTGGCTGCCTCCTGAGACTTGATGACCTCGGCACTCGCCGGAGTTCAGAAAACCAAGTATTTCTGAAGATCTGGATCTTAGGTAGTATCACTTTTTATTTTGAAAAAGAGTTGGGTACTTTAAAACTATTTGAGGACCTGGATCTAAGCTCTGCACAGGGTCAGGCTTTTTAAGTAGAATAAGGTTTGCTGATCAGAGCCCGGATCTCCGTCAGACAGTGTGCAGTGCTGCCCTAATAAAGCAAAACATATATCTACCCTGAAACAAATACTCTAAAAGGAACAAATGCATTCCTGGTATAATTCTCCTGAAAACAACACAGGAGATGAAATTAGAAGCAACCTTCTTAAGGAAAATCTTTTATTTTTAAGACGTATTATTTTTCTTCAGCATATAGTAATTTTAAGAGGTTCTCTGTTATCAAATTTATTTTGATTTCATGAAAACATGTACAGCTATTAGTATAAGCAAGCTTATCAGTTTAATTTCCTACTGAATGTTCTTTTTGTTAGTTTTCTTTATTTTCTTTTTAGTTTCCTGCTTTATCATTCAGAAGGTTTGTGCTGTATTCCTGTACATATTTGGTTTGGTGCCCAGAAATGTATTATTTTAACAGGGCTAGTTCATTAAAAGTTATTACTTTACAGGCATTCTAGCATGCATACATAATTATATATATGCCCTTCCACAATGAACAGTGTGGTAAAGTTACCATAAAAAAACTTGGGTTTTAGTGTTTATCATCTCTGGCGTTTCAAGTCACATTGATTCGACTAAATCCCAGCACCTAACTTTCTTACTTCAATTATTTTTTTAGAAGGTATTAAACTGTCAAAACGTAGTTTTCATTCTTTCTTCTATAATATTAGTCCTTCAGAAACTATTGGGACTGTGAATTGTCCTCCCTTTGTGCTGCCCAAGGAAGAAAGCAAACATAGCTGTTAACACACAGAACTTGTCCCAACCAAAACCAGTAAGCCAGTTTTCAGTCACCTGCACAAGGATTGACTGTGATGCTCTCAAAATCATTTTTGATTACTGCGTTTTTCAGTAACTTCATGTCGCTCTATGAAGAATTTTTTGAGATCTCCAGACAAACAACATAGTTGTTGGGTCGTTGGTTGTCTTTTTTTTTTTTTTAAGACTTTGAGAAAGATTTGAATAAAAAATTTGGTGATGACAAGAATCTAGGTGAACTGCAAGATAAGCAAGCAAGAAGAATGACGTTTCCTTGCAACTCTCTGTTTCTATGGAGCTGCATCACAAGACCATGTAAGGGTAGAAAAAAAAATTCTGCACAACCTTTGCTGAGAGTTGGCGTTAAAAGACTGAGGATCAGTGTGAGCAGTGTAACAGAGCATTGTACTGGTGTAGTCGGTCGGGAGCCAACATCTCCAAGTTGACCTGAAAAGCATGTTATATGCTGGTGTGACTTTAAAGCTACATAAATGTCTTCTGTACCGAGATACCTGATCTGGTTCCTGCAGCTAAAGCAGAATGAACAAGATCATGGATTATGCTTGAAGGAGACAGCACATTTAGGGTTTTGCTGCTTCCTTCTCATCATTGCCCACCTGGAGTTTCAGAGGATAGGGTAGAGACTACTTAAGCTAATCTACATCGGCTGACTGAGACTTTTTAAGTCCTGTGTTGACTGGGTTGCACAGATTTCGTTTATCTTTTGTTACTATATATACACACACCATCTTAGTTGGCTTATGTCCTTTGTCCCAGTGCTGATGGGACATTAAGGAATACTTTCACTCCAGGGGTTCCACAATTCCAGAATTATTCTGAGCTGCAAAGACACTCATGAAGATAAAGAAATAAGCATTCGATGAAACCTGGGATTGCTGTACTTACACTTTAAAATTAAAAATGTTTACAGTATCTTTTTTAATCAATGGGAAATAGATCTAGAGGACAGAGAACATTTGTGGGGGGAAAAAAACAAACAAAAACAATCAAAAAACAAAACTGCATATCAATTATACAATATGTAATCACTTTGAACTATTTATATACCTACACATATCTAGTTCATGTTTGTGTATAGTATTTGTCCATTAACTTTTTTTTTACTGTAATGTGATTATACAGTGGTAAGATTTTGGGGAACGACAGCATTCATGAAATAGTAAAGCAAAGGAAGTCTCTCGCTCTGAACTAGTACAAAATAGAGTAGGATATAGTCGTGCATCTGCTGGGTTTATGTGAGCTCCTCTAAGCATTTGAGAATCACTACTGTGATTAAATTTCAGTTTAAAAAAAAATGTTGAAGATTTCTTTTCCTGATGATAAGTAGCTAAACTTATTCTCCATTAGTTAATTGTTGCAAACCCTGCAAATGTTTCGCGTGTGCATTTCACTAAAGTGAGGATATTCTTGCTCTCATAGCAGACTTGTTTCTTTCGTGTTGGGAGACAAAGGCAGTGAATGTGGTTTTGACAGTTGCTACTCTTCACGTGAGACATTGGACTCCTTCAGCCTGATTCTCATGGCTGTCTAGCAAAAGCAAGAGCCTGAGGCACTGTTCAAAGGGTGTAGGCTATGTGGTATCTTCCCTAACATTTCTCTCTTGAAAACACACTGTAGTATTATGTGAGCTGCGCTGTTAAACGGTATTGTACAATTATCCTAAAAACCTAGCTGCAACATCTGTTTAGTCACTCCACCAGCCTCTGTGATACTACTCCATGGGTTTTTTTAATACATTGTGTGAAAGTGATAATACACAAATCTCATACTTAATCAAGTCTTTTTTTCTTTTTTTTTTTTTTTTTTTTTTTTTTTCCCCCCCTTCACAAGACAAGGCTGTATTCAATGTAATTGCACTGTGGGGGGTTAACTTTCTGTTCCCTTTGACTTCAATGGCTTGCTATCAAAAATTCATCTCCACAGCTTCAATGAGACTCACTTCTGATAATGTTGGCCCATTGACTTCAATGAAACACCATCAAAAATTATTCTCGATTCACTTTAATACTCATTTTCAACAGCATCGGACCACTGATTCCACTATCATACTTTCAAGACCAAATATTCAAATGTTTCATAAAGACAAAATCAAACCTCAATACAATTCAGTGAAAACTTGTTTCTTGTGGTTGTAGTTTGTTGACTCCAGATAAGCAGTACTGATTACCTCATATGGGAAAAGAAGCATCTTGCAGACTTCTTGCTAGTACCCTTTTATAAACTTTTTTGGGTGGACGGGGTGAGGGGGAAGGTGAAAAACACAGAATGACATTTTTAAAAACAAATGCATGAGGAGCATTCCTTGTCCTTCATGAAAGTCTTACAAAAAGTCCAATATGATATACTCAAATTCTTATCTATGCTTTTTTTGTGTGATGCTTTGTTTTCTGTGGGGATGTTTTTTTTCTGTTGGTTTGGTTTTGGGGGGGGGGGTGTGGTTTGGATTTCTGTGTGTGTGTGGTTTTGTTTTCGTTTAGTTTATTTTTTAGGAAATTACAGAATTCTTCCAAGAAATTAAACTGACAGCGGAGAGAGATAATTGGGGGAAGATGAGCATGCTTGCTTTTACTTGCTCCCTTGAAATAGACTACAACTCAGTTATTACTCAAATTCATGATTAAATAAGGTGTGTTTCTGTTCTAACCACTGCGCTGTACTATAATGCTCTTATTCTTCTCGGTTTCTCAGAGGGAAAATATAAGGTGAACCTTTTTTGTTTCTTCCATCCATCCGGATCTCGGGTTTCCTATCTGTTTAAGATATGCACATGCCCTCTGATATTTATGTCTTTCAATTTGCCTTGTTTGAGCTCTTCAGAGTTTGTCATTCATTTAGATTTTTTGTTGTAACCGCTGATTTAACTTGAAATGTATCCCTCTGCAAGCAAGACAATTTTGCCATTTTCCTTCAGAAGCCAGACAATTTATAGATGAGCTCAGACCAAATAAATCAGGCAAGATATATTTATAGGTCTAATATACCATATATATTAATATATATTTTTAATCATCATCATACTGTCACTCTGCAGAAATAATTAGCTGTGAGCAGGGGATGCACATGTGCTATCCAGGCAGACAGTATTGCTGGGACCCAGGCTAGGACACTTCAGGACAGCCAGTGTTTAGAGTCAGTCACTTCGTGCTGCTGGTGTCCATTAGTAATGAGGTGAGCCGCCTTCGTTTCCCTGCACTAATTCACCCGAATGACTGTGTAACTATAATTATCTTTAGACCGAGCGATTTCTTCATGAGAGAACACTTACAGTAATTCCGAACAAAGAAATGTAGATTCACACTCGCATTAACTTCAGTACTTAGTGGTGGAAAAAGGCATTGACTCATCTTCTGCTCCGCAGCTCCTTTTCTCACAGCGTGAAGCCTCGGGAAATCCTTGGGTTTGCTTTCCAAACAAGGACTGTGTCTCAGACGGTGGTCTCCGTTTTAGGTTGACTAGATTTCTGAATATTCCTGTGTGAAAACCAGTGGTTCAGCACTCAAAGGCTTTAAGTGAAGTTAACGGGAGAGTAAAATTCTAGTTTCTTTATATGATAGCGAGCATTTACCCCTGGACCTCTTTGGAAAGGTTAGGAGTAATTTTAGCTTCCTGCAGCATCATAACTGAACCTCGTAATAAATTACTAGGCATCTGCTTGCAAAACAACGTTATTTTGTAGATTATGGAATAATGTGCGTGTGATAACACGAACAATATAAAAATGCAGTCCATACCTGGAGAAATATTGTTTGGTAATTATAAAGGTACGCTCAAGTGAGCAGGTTTTGCATGTGTATGGTATGTTTCTTTTTTTTTTTTTTCCTAACTGCTTGTTTTCCCTGAAAACCGTATTAAGGGATATTTTTTTCAGTTTGTAAATATCTTCTGAACTAACAGTGAAGACAGAAAATTTTAAACTCTGTAAGTTAAATAATTTAACTCCAGCTGTGTGTGTTCTACTAACCAAACAGCACCATGTGAAAGTATGTACACAGGCTATTACAGATACCAGGACCCACAAGTAAAAGGAAGACCGAATGACTTGCAATGTCAAGCACCACCTGCTATAACAATAGGTTCAGAGAGCTTACAGTCTCTCAAAAGTCAAATTATTTTGCATTATTCCCACTCATGGACTCTTCTTCACCTAAAAAGCAAATGCAAGAGAGTAACATTAGTGGAAGTAGTTAGTGAGGGCCCATAATAAGAATATTCTGAAGGCTAAGAATACTGTTTCTATTTAAACTGAATATTTCTTCTTCCTATCTTCAGCTTTCCAAACTTTGAAGTATTATTAATGTATACTATGAAAAGTGTAAGATGTAGAATGAGTTCAAGAAAAATCTTAACCTTGTTTTTTTTTTCTACTTCAGGTGTTTGATATATCAGCTCTAGTCATTTTATTAATTCAGGATTTTTTTGCATATAATATCTTCTTTATTATGCATAACTTCACCCCTTGCACTCCTCCATAAGTTGACAACAGTTGAATAAAACTGATTAAAATCAGAAGTTCAGCTTCAGAAAGAGGAATAGATTATAGTACATTCTAGAAAAATCTAGTCACTGTAGTTGTCTGGCATATAGTGAGGGACTAGATACACAGAAAAGCTGTTATTGAATTGGTGACATAGAAAATACCATGAGCTGTCAATAACGTTCTTCAAGACAAAATTATAACTTTTTAATGAATTCAGTGATTGCAATTGAATGTTGGAAGAATTACTGCTACATGGTCTGGATATCCCCCAAAAGATTCAAAATTAGTTTTACCTGTATCATAGTTTTTATCTGCATATGGTTTAATTACTTAAGGAAGAAATATTGATTTATTTCAGTTAAAGAAAGTAATTTTTCCTCTTGTTTTTTTTTAATGATGAAACTTCCCATGGTGCTGCAGACTTTGAAAGAAAAACATTTTTCCAGAAAACTGTTGCAGAAATTGAAGAGCTGAGGAGACGAATAGTGATTATTACAAGTTGCAACTAAAAATAAACTCTGTCATTGTGCAGATGTTGTTGCTGTTGTTACAACCTCTACTTGTATGAACTTTCTGATATTCCTTCATGTTCCAGGCTGAAAAGGCCAAATCTATATCAAATGACATAGGCTTGAAAACCTGTAGGAGGTTTTCTCCAGAATAAAGGACTCGTGTCAAAAGAAATGAAAGTTCGGCTGGAGGAGTTCCCTCTCTTTTTCTTCTGTGTTACGTATGGAGAAGGAAAAGGTGACACCCTTAGCAAGTACAACATTTTATCAACCTCTCCTATCAAGGGACTAGTAGAGGGGTCAGCTTTTTTTCTTTTTTAATTGTGTAGTGCATACAAATAAAGCAAATGCAGACATTACTGGTTGTCAAGGTAATAAAAGACAAATGAGTATCCATCTTGGGGCAAAAATAAGAAAGGTATGTTAAAGCTTGTTTAATGAATTTTGAACTAAGAAAAATGACAAGTTTCTTCCTATAGACATCCATATCTACCCAAAAGGTATGTACTCTATAGCTCAATATAGACAGTATATTATATAGACAGACAGTAAATTATCCATGACCCAGCAATGTGCCCTTGTTGCCAAAAAGGCCAATGGAATCCTGGGCTGCATAGGGAAGAGTGTGGCCAGTAGGTCGAGGGAGGTCATTCTCCCCCTCTACTCTGCACTGGTGAGGCCACAACTGGAATACTGTGTCCAGTTTTGGGCTCCCCAGTTCAAGAGGGACAGGGAACTGCTGGAGCGAGTCCAGCGAAGGGCAACTAAGATGATGAAGGGCTTGGAGCATCTGCCTTATGAGGAAAGGTTGAGAGAGCTGGGACTCTTTAGCCTGGAGAAGAGAAGGCTGAGGGGAGACCTTATTATGGTGTACAAGTATCTAAAGGGTGGGTTGAAGGAGGATGGAGCCAGGCTCTTTTCGATGGTTCCAAGTGACAGGACGAGGGGTAATGGGCACAAGTTAGAACATAGGAAGTTCCGTTCAAATACACGGAAACACTTCTTTACGGTGAGGGTGACAGAGCACTGGCACAGGCTGCCCAGGGAGGTTGTGGAGTCCCCTTCTCTGGAGATTTTCAAGACCCGCCTGGATGCAGTTCTGAGTAATGTGCTCTGGGCAATCCTGCTTTAGCAGGGGAGTTGGACTAGATGATCTCTAGAGGTCCCTTCCAACTCTGAAAATTCTGTGATATGTTGCCTCAAATGTGTAATCAAGAGAATAATGGCTAAATGCCGTAATATTTAAAAAGCATATAGTGATGACCAGGCAATCACATCGCTTATTTCCTTCAAAAAGTCCCAAAGTTCTCCATCCAATATATTGCCAATACCTAACAGAGCGAGTCTCAAAAGTCACAAAGACATTTTATATGTGGTCCATTCATGTGTAAAGATAATGTGATCCATCAGCAGTGAAAAGAATGTTAGGTAACCTTTTTGGGTAATTTCCAGTGAATGAAGTATTCAACCTTTTTTAGACAGAAAAAAACAGTGCAGACCACTTTCTGATAATAAAATGCACTTCGAAGTGGTGAGAAGACTTAAAGAACAGGAAAGAAACTCACTCTTAGAGATTAGTATGTTCTGAAGTTGGTGCAACTCATGACCAGTCTGTGGACTACCCTATCTGTGAAAATCAAAATTAAAATAAAGGTCTAGCAGTGGACTGAAAAAATCTCAGATTACTTTGTGGATTCGTCAAAATTAAACTCCCCAAGGAAGGAATTCTGAAGAGTGAAAAGTAAAGGACTCTTAGTTGGGTGGTGCACGTCACATTCATTAGTTCTTCTCAATGGTTATTATAGTATAGATAGCAGTGACAGGAGTGCAAGTACTATAGATGGAGGTCTAACTTTGGAGTGAATAAAGCTATCTCTTTGTTTCTGATAGACCGTGTGTAAATACTAGAAAGCTTTGTTTATTTTTTAACCCAAGAGAAGTTTGAAATTGAAAGAGTAAGATTTGAGATGTGTTTAAACTTCGAGGGCCTCCTGTGGGTATGCTCAATACTTGAATTTCTTGGTTAAGAAAAAAAAAGGAAGGAAAGAATTTGGACAATTGGCTTCTTACCAGTGAGAAATGAAACTGCAGGATAACAAATGGTTGTAAATAAGAGCAGTACTCTGTTAGAGTACGTGGATGCATTTGCAGCCAGGCTAGATTGCAGTCAAGTCTTTGGCATATATTTCCTTATGAGTTTTGATTATTTTTGGAAAAACATTAGGAACAGAGATCAAAGTCTTTATTTCTGATTCTCATGTATGCTTGAAGTTACAGAAACTGTTAGCAGAGTCCCAGATTTACACGGCTGCCCACCTGGGACCACACTACGCCGGAACACAATGTACTATCTTCTTCAGTGAGTGGAAGAATAAAGCTGCTGTAGTAAAACAAAGCAAACTGTGGACAAGGATGGCTTTAAGGGTTTAGTGGTGGTTTTGGCAGTGTTAGGTTGATGGTTGGACTCGATGATCTTAAAGGTCCTTTTCAACCTAGTTGATTCTGTGACCTAGCATGGCTTTAAACTGCACTGGCTACTTACAACCTCTGGTGCTGAGAGGTCCCAGCTCCCACTTATTACACTGTTGGTTTTGGTGCTGACCGGGACTTCCACCTTGAGGCGGTAAGGGAGGGAACGCAGGTACGGGTAGAGTCATGAATTTTCAAGTCTTATGTTCAGTGCTGCATGACTCAGCAGAGCACCGATGATGGTAGCTACCAAAGAAGAAAGGCCCCATGGGGCTGTGCTAGGCCTGTCTGAAAGAGCTCTGAGAAAAAGCTCGGTGCTTTTTTTTTTTCTTTTTCTGTATGTATAATTAACTTGGACTTGTTCATCAAAAAAAAAAAAAAAAAAAAAAGAATTAAGAGAAACAGAGCATGTTGGTTTCTGTTTCTTCTTTGTTAGAAGGGAATGACTACTTAGTGAGGGAAAGGGTAAGGCTCCTCCTCTAAGCACAGTCAAAAATCTTAAGCCGCCGATTGATGCTGTCTTTCCAGGACGCACCAACAGCTGCTTCCGCAAATTATGTTGGTTTAGGAACACTGTCAGAGGCTGAAAATAAAGGTAAATAAATAAATAAAAGGGAAAAGCATGCTGACTAGCCCTGTGTCCTTTATAAGTTTCACTTGTCTTGTGGATGAGCAGGACCAAAGGGAATTACTGGACCAAAAATCTGAATGTGGTGAGAGCACAGGGTAATGCTCTATCTCTCAGAAGCCCTGGAGACAAAAAGCATCTACATGATTTGTTTTTCCTCTTTCTTGAATTAAGCTTCTTATCAGGCTGTGTGGTATGAATCAGGTTTTTGTGGAGGTGGAAGCAACACATTTTAGTTGTGGTCTCCATGACCCCAATTTGATGCCAACGAAGTAGCAGATTACTCTACTTTGGCGGCATTACACTGATCTTGAAAACAAGCGAAATGGACATACAGGTGCTAAAACTGCCCGAAGGAATATCACAGACTACACACTCTCTGCAGAAACACGCAGAATCTGGAAAAGCTAACTAACTAGCTGGCTGCCCCTTGATCTTCTGCCGGAGTTGCGAGAAAATTTGTGGGGTAGCAACACTGCAGGAAACCTCTGGTGCCAAGAGATAACTCAGTCACTAAAATCGGGGGCCAGCGCAAAGTATGCGGCACACGAGGAATTGACTTTAATACTGATGTTTTTAAAAAAAAAAAAAAAAAAAGGAAAATTAGCCGTCATGTGTCACTAGGCAGTAGCTCTATCGCTTTCCCATAGAGCGGGAATTTGGCTGGCTGATGACTGAGAAAACACGGTACTCCTTCCTGAGACAGCTTCGGTGGTCAAAACAGAGCCTAGGTACGTACCTTTGGGTGTGTGAGCAACATATCACTGTGGACTCATCATCCCTCCTCGTAAGGCTCTCGGCTGCCAGTATCAATGAGCGGGATCCGAAGATTAGCCTCAAACCTCAGCTGCATTTTCCCAGTGGCAGCGCAGTCTGCTAATCGCTGAGCCATTGGGATAGCCCTGTAGGGCATTCTTCTAATAGTTTTTCTAGTTCTTCCACTGATGTCCTTATACATCTTTTATGATTTCGATAGTGATGCTACTTTCCCCAGGCACTTTCCTTCTATCTTACTCTCTGCTTGCTTTTCTTTTGAATACAGGGGGGAGGGGACTACCTTAATCTTGCCCTTCATTCCCAGCGCAACCTTTCAGAAAAGACATTTCCCTCACCTGCTCTCCCAACCCTGAGTATGTGTCAAGGAATTGTGAAGATGGAAAATATTTGAGTGCCTCCTATTTAAGTTTTGATGGTCTTTTTCCTGACTTCATATTCTATTTAGAGGTTTTTCTTCTAAACAGATGAACGGCCAGTTCTTTTTGATTTAAAATTAAACTCCAAATATTTTCTTTAAACTGCACTCATTGCTTTTACAAAGGAATGAAAACAAAATGCAGCACGTGACATCATTTGAAAGAGAAAATCATGTTATCTTACATCGTTCTAGAAAGAAACTGTGTATTTCTAACTGCAGCCCTTCTCTAACGTGCACTGCTGATAAATAGTAAAAAGGAATTCTTTCCTAACTATATATTTCCCTCGCATTATACATATATAAATTCCTTTGGGGGTAACTTCAGCGATATGACTTGAGATCTGAGGTAGCTGATATATGTGAGGTATTAATATGGAAAGTATTTTCATTGCATGTATGTTATAAAGCTCTTGGTATATTAGAGGCAACGCAAGTATAGGTCAGTTAAAGAGTTTCCTTATCCTCGTTCTGCCCCTCCTTTTTTTCCTGCAGGTCCATCTTCTCTTGTTTTCTTCTCCTCCGTTATTTTCATTTCCATTCGCTATTATGCAGGGCGCCTTTTGAGGAGCTCCTTTTGCTTCACACTGACGACACATATTGGTAGCAGCAACAGAAGCAACAGTCAGAGGACACTTGTAGAGATGGCGCGTTGTAAAATAATAAATCTAATATTTAATACTTTGACAGAAGACGTGGACTTTATCTACACTTAATGGGTGGGGAGGCTGATTACTCATTCATAGCTACGCCACTTGTGAATGATGAGGTCACCCCTATCTCAGGAAGATAAATGCCATATCCTGTTATGACATATTCCTTTTATATAAAATTAGTTCAATTTTCTCACTAGTGAGGAATCAGTATAACTAAAAAAAAAAAAAGTCACTTCAAGATAAAGGCATTTTTCTACTGTAATTCATTATATATCCTATTTTCATTTTATTTTATTTCTGTTCTGTTTTGTTCTATCTTATCCTGTTCTACGTATAGTATTTTACTCTCTACCTAAATGATATCTGACTAAAGTGAAGCAAAAATTAGATGATACAATGAAGCTTTGTAGCATTCTCTCTCATACCTGTCACAGGCTCCTTCCAACAGCAGATAATGAAAATTCAAAGTCAAACCATTTAACTTTAAGTAAATGGAAATGAATTTCCAGAGAAGAGATATTTTTTCACCTGTGAAAGAAAGGAACAGTAGTACACTGACAATGCGAATAAAGATATAGTATATAATTGTGATAGAGAGGTATATGTGAAGCATAAATATTAAATGTTACTGTATTACACACTGTCATGTGTTTTTAATTTTTATCTTTACTATGCTTTCGCCTCAGAGAGGAAGGTCTACAGTACATTGTTAGAAGCAGCAATACTCTATTAGAATATTTCTTGGCTTAATCAATACTAAAGCAACTTGCAGAATATCTTACAACAGGATATGGTATTGAGACAAAAACAGTGCCACTTGGACACCAAAACCTGTCAATAATTTGAACAAAATGAGAAAGAAACTAAATCTAAAATACTGGGCTTGATTCTTATCTCTTTTACACTAGCATACTGCACCAAATTAATTTAAATCCATCGTGGTATGTTGTAGCACTGGTGAAATATGTGGCGAACCGGGTCTACGCTTTTTAATATGGCACAGAATATAAGTTTGACAATGGATATTTTCATCGGTGTATAAAATAAGTCTCAGAAAATCTTACTGGATTTTGCCATCGTGGTTAATTTGGGGAAAAAAAGATACGAACAATCAAAATGGACTTTTCTTCAGATATGAGGTAATGTTTTTTTATTTGATATCTCTTAAAGGCTATGAGAAAGAAAATGCTTCTGTATTCTGTAGACATTCACAAACCTACCTTTGAATCCTGCGCGTCTCGCAGCATACAAAACTATTTGTCGGTAGTTCCACTGAGTCAGGGGGACTACTGGCACAGGCCAAGTTATCAAGACTGACTTTTCAGTTACATTAACACTTAAATTAAGGTCTTAATCAATAGCCATAAAAGATCTTACTAAATATCAAGAGAGCCCGGTTCTGCCTACGCGGATGAAAAGCGGTGACTTTCGGGACTAAGCTGAAGCAAGCTTGGCTAAAGGCAGGCTCTCCGTCCGGGCCGTCCCTTTGAAACGTGAAAATCTGCTTAGAGTTGCCACTGTAGAGCAGAGAGTGACAATCAATGGATGGGGACTTCGACATGATTACATCCACTCTACTGCCTGGCCATACATTGACAGACAAAACTACTGTAATGGAGTGATCATTTGGAAAATGGCTACTGCCCACATTTAAATTCCTTTCAGTGTTATTCCATAGCCAATTAGAGTGGTAGCCCAGCCTATATTCATGCCAGTCTTGTACTATATTGTAAGAAAAAGGAAAGGAGCAGCTCAGAAGTCTTTAATTATTCCTCCAGCCATTTATTGACCTGCTCTCTAAAGGCCATATACGGGCCTTCATCTGCATGCAAAATTCCTATTGACATCACTGGGAGGGCCACAGGCAGATGGAGGGTACTTTGTAAACCTTACATTTTAAATATGTTGTAAGAGAAAGGCGCAGAATTCACAGTCCTTTAAAGAAAAAGTGAGCAGCTTTATCTAATACTGCTCTTTAAACATGGAGTTTGAATAACATTTTTCCTAGCGCTAACATCCCCCCTCTTCTCCGCAAGCTAGCTAACCTACACGTTTCTGTAAAGTCTTCATATTTAACACTCAAACAATTGATGTCCCTATAGTATAAACAGGATAGATAATGAATATAAGTGGGATAGAAAATTAATCCTACTTGCGAGGAAAGAGAGTCATAATTCACTTAGGCTTCTCAGCTCTTACGTTATGAGGTCTTCAGCTAACTCATGGGATCCATTCCACATCCCACAGATGCTCATTATGAATTCTTTTTATGTGCAACATGTGGGGACTAACCAGTTTCATATCTCCTGGTATTAGCTGCAATCCAAAGCGTTTTGTATTAAAACAGAATGCAAACACAGATGCTATTTAATACAAAGGATTTGAATGCAGTCTCTGTTTTAACATAAAGTTGGTGTGTCTTAATTTGGTTTGGAACAGCAATGGAAAGAAAAGTCAAGATAAGAGGATATTGTTAGATTAGGAGCCAAGCTACGATTCCAAGAGGCACACAGTTGCATGGGAAAAGGGGAGACCAGCCCAGGTGACAGCTCTGATTTATGGAAGCAAAGGTTACAATGCCTTTGGAGCGATGGGGCAGCCTGGGACATCTGCTCCCTTCAGAGATGCTGCCGTAGCCTTTCCAACACCACGCGTGTTCTGGAGTGCAACCTTGATTCTGTCCCATGCAACTCCTCTTGGTATGAGCCTCGGGTTCCTCAGAACCAGTCAACAGTGCAGCTGCTGGTTGTGTAAGGTGCGCTAACACCGCCTGTTACTTTCTTCTCTAGCTGTCCCCTCTCTAGGCTGGCAAAGAGTCCAGTTCTGCCCCGCATGCCCGACGCTTTTAGCTCCAGCGACCACCAGCTTGGAGCTACAGGTCCGTGGTTTCGGAGTCACCCCAGAAGGTGGGACCCTACTACGGGCGGGGGTCCGTTTTCCTCCCGTCCCCCTGCTGCCCCTGGCTCGGCACGCCGCTCTTCTCCCCTCCTGCCCTCCGGGGCGGGTTCCTCACCCCTCGCCTCCCGCTGCGGCTGTAGGGAGGAGAAGACACGGAGCGCAGCCCCGGGAGCACCCGCCGAGCAGCGCGGCGAGGGGGGCTCCGGTGTCCGTGCCCCCTCCCGCAGCGGCTGCGACCCTCACGCCCGCAGCAAAGCGAGGGAGCCGCCGGAGGGAGGGGGAGAGGGGTGGCTCTATGTGTGTGTGTGTGTGTGTCCCGCCGCCGAACCCCGCTCCCCGCCCAACTTTCCGCGCTTCCCTCCCGGTGTCCGCCCCCGCGCAGCGCCGCGGCCGGGCGGACTCCTCGGCGGGCGGCCCCGGCCGGGGGCAGGAGCAGCGGCACGGCCCCGGCGGGCTGGCGGAGCTCGACCCCGGGACGAGCGCTTGGCGGAGGGAGGCGGAGGAGGGCAAACCCGGGCGGAGCGGCTCGGCGGGGGCGGGGGGGGAGGGCTGCCCGCAGCCCCGAGGTGGCACAAAGGAGCGGCGGCGCTGCGGCCGCGCGTCCCGCAGGGGCGGCGGGGGACGAGCCGAGCCGCCCTCCGAGCCGCCGCCGGTGCGGTGCGTGCCGCAGCCGCAGGGGAGCTTTGCAAGGGGGTTTGGGGGGGTTTGGTTGGTTTGGGGGGGTTTGGTTGGTTTGGGGATTTTTTTGTATTTTTTATTTTATTTTATTTTATTCGCGGCTCTCGGCGGTATAATTGATGTGTTGAAGCAGCAGTAGGGCTCAGTGCGTGCACACACACCACACACCTTACAAGTTTGACTCGCAATAACATTGCTGCACACTAGGAGGGGAGGAGAGTCAGCTCCCTATAATAGGGAACAAACTCTGCCATTGCACAAAAGCGGCGCATTTCCTCGCTGGTGAAAACCGTCCCTTCACAGAAAGAAAGAAAAGCGGGTGGGGGGGGGCGGGGGAGGGGGGGAAGCAAAAGCAAGTTACCAAGAGCGAGAACTTGTGCTGCAACAATCCTCCACTCTTCCTCTTCTCCTCAGGACTCTGGGAGCAGGGATATTCCTCCCCCTCCCCTCCCCCCCTCAACCCCCCCGCACAGTTGGCGCTAGCCCAGACTGTGGTCAGCCGCCTTTATTATTACTTCATTGAGACAGAGAAATCCTCTAAGACTTGCATTTTGGGTGGAGGGTGGGGGGTGGAGGGACGAGAAGGAGGAGGGAGAAAAGGCAACATTTGCTGCTCATCATTTTCACTGCACCGCTAAAGTAATTGCGCCCCCTTCTCTCCTCCCCGTCCCTCCTCAGCTTGGATTTTTCTCTTATATCTACAGCTCCAGTGGTATTAGACATACCTTTTCTTTTTTTTTTTTTTTTTTTTTTTGTAGCTCTGATATTCCCCCCTCCCCACCCACCCCCCCGCGCCAAATCTTCACGCGTTGCATGTTTGCAATTCGGTAAAATCCCCCCCCCCCTTTCCCTTCCTTTACCCCCGGCCCCCCCAAACTCCTCTCAATCTCAGCCCAGCAGCTCACATCAAAGCGCCCTTCCTCACTCACAGTGGCCGCCACTCACTAATGGGATTGCAGCGTGCCTGGCTCTGCTGCTGCAGCCGCCGGAGGGAGAGTCGCTGCTGCTGCACCTCTTCGCCGAGACTCGCCGGGTGCTGAGCCGCGGGGATGATCAGGATCTTCCCGGATTTCAGCGTGCAGGTGACGGCGGCGGCGGCCGGCGGGGCGGCCGGGGGGGTGCCGGCGGCGCCGGGCATGGGGCGAGCCGGCGCCGCGGCCAACGGCAACCCGCAAAACGTCCAGGGCATCACCTCCTACCAACAACGGTGAGCACCGAGTGGGAGAGGGGTGTGCGGCTCTTCCCGAGGCTCCCTCACTTGCTTTTTCTTTGTGCTTTTGTGTTTCTTTGTTTTCCTTTTTTTTTTTTTTTTTAAATCTCTCCTTGCTGTTTGTTGGGGGGGAGCTTGGATGGAGGGGAGGCTTTTTCTTTTTTTTTTTCTTTTTCTTTTTTTTTTTTTTAAATACAGCATCTTTTAAAATGCACTGAGAAGTAAACACAATCTCCTAGTTTTGTCTTGGATGAGCTGGAAAGCAACAATAGGAAAAAAAAAAAAAAAAAAGAAAAAAAAAGTGAGACCCCGGCAGCTTAGCTTGGCTGCTGCAAAGTTTGGGATCCCGTCCGCTCATCCTTTCTAAAGAGGAATTTCTCAATGTCAATGCCTTGTGCAAATCCCAGTGTGTGGCAGCCAGGGGGATAATTGATCATGGTATGCTGATTGATAATTTGCTTTCAACCAAGAAAGAGAACAATTTTCACTTGGGGTTGCACACTTGCAATTCCACATTGTAGTTTAACAATATTATCATGTCACCTGTTACTACAGGGAAATATAGCACGAAACCCTAAGTATACTCAGCACTGTTATTTTTTCATCTTAAATGCATTCTAATGCAAATGCAGGAAATTCACAGAGAGCGCCTTTAGGAAGCAAAGCGTAGAAAGTTGGCAGTAAGTCATAATGAAGTTTAAAGACCTTTCCCATTCCCCCTAACATTTCATCGATATGTGCTGATACTAACACGAAGCTTAATTAATTACCTGACATTTCTTTGTTGTTCTGCGAGGCAAAACCCGAAGTTTGAATCTGTTAGTTTTCTCTATCATAAGCTTATAACGGAAGCCGAATCCTCAAAAAAAAAAAAAAAAAAAGTAGACAACAGATAAATGTAGGCTGAAATCGGAACAAAACATTTACATTTCTCTAAATGCAATAAAAATGGCACTGTCCCAAAGTATCTTGCTTCCCACTATTGCATTAAATTAAATACTGAGAAAAATGCGGTATAATCTCAAATATCCAAACTAAATACCTCTATGGTGTAAAATAAAAAAAAAAAAATTATTGGAAGTTTCAGTGTAATATTTCAAACTTAATTGGTTTAGAAGCCAGATTGAGATAATCGACCATTGCCTGTTTTGTTCAGCAACTTTGAGTTGCTTCCTATAGTTTTGGAAAACACATGATGTATTTTCCATTTGATGCCCATGATAGAAAACGTTTGGTGGTAACTTTTGTAGGTTTTATTAAATGAAAAATTAATAGGAAGCCGATACTTCTGAAATAATCCCTGATGATGCCTAAGCACTTTCTTAGCTGAGAAACATTTGAAACTAAGCACGAGTCTTGTTTTGCTCGAGCAAACACACCGATCTTTCATATATATACATATAAAAAGCTTGAATGTGAGAGATATAAAGAATGGATTAAAGTTTATTTCTTTTCACGGTTTCTGTATGATTTTTGTCACTTATAAAATATTTAAATTACAATGGAAACTGACGGACACTTTAACGAGGAAGTACAGGCAGCAATCACAATAGTTTAGTCTGTGAAGTGGGGAAGTCAAGGGTCAGAAATGTCAGATTGGCTTTTAGACAAATGAAAGAGACCTCTGGAGACTTTAAGTTAAACAGAAATATATAGACAAGGCAGCATGCAATTTTTTAGTGCTTCGCGTTTACTAGTTTGATTCTGTCAGTCTGTAATCAGGAAGAAGTTATAAAAGCGGTACTTCTCTGACAAACTCCTAACACCTCTAATCCAAATAGCGCTTAGCAGATACGCAAGTACTTTGACTAATAGGAATCCAGACCAGCCTGGATGTCTCGCACACTAACCGAACACGGGGAAACATTTTTGCACTTCTTCCAAATTTTGACTATGCATTATCGCCAAAACAGCGTGCTTTACGTCGAACGATTTTTCTCCGTGCTTTCTGGACACGCTTAAAATATAGCAGACACCGACACCTTCTTATGCTACTGCAAAAGCCAAGGTGACACCTGTTAACTTCTTTTTAAATTATTATTTATTTTTTTTTCTTCCCCCTTTTTGGAGGCGAGGAGACAGGTTTGCCGGCAGGGAACGGCATGTGGCACTTTCTAGACACCCCCCACCCCCCAAGTTCTTCATCTCCACCTGCACCCCCGGGAGTGCCGCCGCCCGGGACCCGAGGCCAGGCGGCCGCCGTCCCGCTGCGCACGTGCGCAGCGCCCGCGCGGGGCGGGCGGCGGCTCCGTCCCCGTTCCCGTCCCCCGTCCCCCCTCCGCCTCCTTCCCCCGTCCCCCGGGGGCTGCGCGGGCCGTCCGGGCCGCTCCGCGCAAAGTTCCGCCGGTCCCAGTGCCTCCTGCGAGAAGAAACCCTCCGCCCCCCGCTGCGCGGAGGACGCCCCGCAGCCAAACTTCCAGGTGCTTGGCTAACTTCTTCCCCACCCCCCTCCCCGGCTCGCCCCTGCGGCTCACACGCTCCCCCCCCCCCCCCCCCCCCCCTTCCCGCCCCCCAAACTTTTGGAGTTGTGGCGGACGCTTTTCTCGTGAAGAAATCCCCCCACCCCCCTCCCCGACTTTCGGGGCTTGCTCCTTTCCCCAAGGAAGCCCCGCTGGATTTTCCCTGGGAGCAGGATCAGGCCCGGGAAGCTGTACTTCCAAGGCAGCAGCAGAGCAGCCACAAAGTTACCTTGGAGATGGAAAGCTTTTAGCCAAGGAGTGATTTCTCCTTTAAAAAGCTCTCAGCGCTCGGGTTTTCCCGATGTCCTGGAAGGAACAATTAAGGTAGCGGTTTCTTTTCCCCGCTCCTTTATTTCACGACTAGTTTCATAATCTCCAATAAACCAGCGTGAAGTGCTACAGCCTTTCCCAACAAAGCGGGTCATCACTCCCAGTTAACGTTTCCAGCATTACGCCCTTTATTCCGCCACTACGGAGCGCGTACTCCCAGGACGTGCGTGTACATTCCCGGTGTGTGTGCGTGGGGTCCCCCCCCGCGTCCACGCCGTCCCCACGGGCGGGCGCCGGGGCACCCCCGCGCACGGCCCCGTGGGCCGCGGGGCTTTCGCATCCCCCCGGCCGGCGGCGTCCCCTGGCCGCCTGCCCGCGCACCCGCGGGGGCCCGGTGCGCCGCCGTGGGAGCCCACGGGGGACGGTCTGCGCCCGCAGAGTTGCAGAGAGAGAGTCCCTGCCGCCCTCAGCCCCTCTTCCCTGCTGGAGCCCGGGCTCCAGAGGAGGAAAGTGTGCGAAACTGCAACTGAGTGGCGTTGTTGCGCCGGCAGCGGAGGCTCTGTGTGTGTGTGTGTGTGTGTGTGTCCCCGCCACTGCACGCAGAGTGGGAGCGGAGCTGGGGAAGCAGCTGGAAAATGCCCAGAAATACTTTCACAGCGGTCAAGCCCGGAGATCCCTGACTCCCCTCCTTCCCTCCCCCGCCCCCGCCCCGCTAGCCCCATGGCCTGGCACCCCGCGTAGCCCGGCCCGCGGGCGCGGGGGTGTGAGTGTGTGTGTGTGTGTGCGCGCGTGTGTGTGTGTGTGCCGCACCTGCCGGGCGATGCCAGCGGCCGGGCTGCCCGCCGGGGCTGCGCCGCGGCTCGTTCTCCCCGCCGCCGCCGCCGCCGCCGCCGCCGGCCGCCGCCGCTGCCTGCGCTGGGCATGTCTCTGGGGCCGGCGGGGCCCCGGCTCCCTCCGCTCCTCGGCTTATGGACGGCGGCAGCGGCGGCAGCAGCAGCGCTAGCAAGCAAGCGAGCGAGCCGGCAACCTGCACCAGGACTGCGCGGAGGAGCGGGAGCCCGCGATGCTTTGGCCTCAGTACTTTTCCTTAGCCTGCCGGGCTAACCGGGGCCATCGCTGCCGCCGCTGCTGCTGCTAGACACACACCACACACCAACATCAGGAGGGGGAAAAGTAAGGGAGAGAGGAGGAAAAAAAAAAAAAAAGGCAAAAAAAAAAAAAAATCCCAGGAAGATGGCGCCCACCAAGCCAAGCTTTCAGCAGGATCCTTCCAGGCGAGAACGGTAACACTTTCTCTTTATTGAACCTGCAGCAGCAGCAGCCGCAGCAGCGCCGGGCCGGGCCGGGCCGGGCCGCCGCCGCCGCCGGGGGCCGGGGCTGGCTCTGCCATGCCGGGGTGGGGGGACCTGCCGCCGGCACCCGCTGCTCGCACCGCCGGGCACCGGGAGTTCCTCCGAGTGCGTACCGCCAGGCGCACGCACACACACACACACACACATACACACACACGCACACACACACACACACACAGGGCGAGCCGCGCAGCAGCAGCCCCGCTCCGGCAGCGGCTTTACCGGAGCCGGTGCTTGGCGGGGCGCGTTGGCGAGCGGGCGTGTGTGTCTGTGTGTGTGCGCGGAGGCGGGAGACCCCCCACCCACCTCCCCCCCGCCCCCGGCCCGGCGGCCCCCGCCGCTCGGCGAGCCCCGGGGGCGGCGGGGCGCCGCGCCAGGCCCGGCTTGCCGGGCGGAGGGGCCGGCCCCGCCGGTGCGGTTCAAGTGCGGCTAGGCCGGAACGGGGAGCGGGGAGGGAAGGGAGGGGGGGCTGCGCCGCCAGCTGAGCCCGTGGGGCTGCCCGGCCCGGCCCGGACCCCCCGCTCCGCCGGGCGAACGGCGGGTGCCGGCGCCCCCCGGGGTGGGCAGAGCGGAGCCGGTGCGCGGGCGGGCGGTGCGGCGGGGCCCGGGGAGGGAGGAAGGAGGGGGCCGGGAGGCCCCGGGGAGGTGGGAGGCGGGGGGGGAGGGGGGGGATGGCGCTACCCCCCCGTTTCTTCCCGGGCCGCCGCCTGCCCCGTAGACTTTTGTTGGGGGGAGAGTGCTTTGCTATTAATCTGCTCTGCCGGTGACACGAATTGCCCGTAGCGGATTTGTTCTAGTAAAGTGAATCTTTCTAGAAGTGACTGGTAGGAAACAAGAGTACAAGTTCGTGTGATGATGTTACTTTGTGATTCTTACAAAAGTATTCAAAGCTCCATCGCTGCAGTGCCGTGAGATGTGTACCCAGAAGGAGAGCAGCCAGAGGGGTTGGGGTGGGCTTCTCCCCCCCCTCCCCCCCCCGCCCCCCTCCAGTGTTACAAGTGAGCTTGGGGGTAAGGGGGGTGAGGAAGGTTCTTGGTTAGTTGTAAAAATGGAAATTAACGTGTAGACGGCGTTTAAAAGTAGCTGGATCATGTGTTACTGGGTTTGCATTTCACAGCACAAGTAGGTCTGAAAAATATTTAAACAAAAATAAAGTCTGGGGAATCAGGCTCATTTTAGTCTTCGTTTCAAACTCATATTTTTTAGAGTGATCAGCAAGCATTTCTAGTGCAACTTCCAAAGCCCACAGATTTTATCTGTGTAGCTATGCCATTTTTCCTAAGGAAGCAGACTGCCCGGTATCAGAAAACCATACATTTCGTATTCACCACTGAAGTGTTAGTGTGGCTGTGTTAGATGCATTAGTATTAACTGTTGCACTTTGACAAGGCTATATTGATATGTAGCAGAATTTGGAGATACGTGTAATGGGAAAACAGTGCATCCTCAGAAGTCAATGACTTAACTTCCAGATTTTCATCTTCAACTATAAATATTTTTTTTTAAATCTCCATTGCAGTGGCTGGAAAGGCGTTTCTACTGTGTTAATAACGTCTATAGCAGCAGGCTTTCCTCCTGCAGAGTTCTTTGTTGGAAAAACAATTTGTATCAATAAGTCCTGTGTCGTTCTCCCCCCCCCCCCCCAACACACAATTCTGCTGTCTTCTTTCTGAGAATGGTACTATATTAGTGCTAAGTGTATTTGCCAGGATAGCTTCAGTAATCTCTCCAGCAGAAGCATATTTGTGTGCCATTTTGGGAATTTCTCTGAGATAGGAATCTTGAAGATAGAATTAATTTCTAGGGGAAACTTCATAGCCTGTGCATGAGTGCTTTCTTTATCACCTGTCTCCATTTGGCATTCGGAGAAGGTAAATCAAAGTGCGCGATTTGTTATTCTGCTCCACTTGAGAGCTGAACTAAATAACACTTGGTCTGAAATTCTGATTGAAGTTGTAGGAGGATATACTGTATTTAATTTAATGCCCTTTAATAGCATCTTCTTGTTCAGCTCTGATGCTGTCATTTTAAAGGTTGGATCGGAGTAGTTTTTCCCTGTAGGGAGTGGGAGGAGTAATCATTTCAGGGGAAAAAAGTAGTCTAAATTCCTAGAACACTAATAGCCACAAACTTGGCCTAGTGTCCAAGCGGTTGTTTTTTGCCCTTAGGGTTCGCTTTGTTATCACTCTTTACAATGCTCTCAACAGTTTAGGTATAAATATTACATGTAGAAGTTGATGACTTTTTTTTTTTTTTTTTGGTAGCAGAAATAACGGCAATCTGTTTGTTCTTTAAAAAAAAAAAAAAGTTTTGGGGCAGATCGATCGATGCTTCAATAAACAGGCACATTTTATTAAAAGTTATGTAATGTGCTCCTGAAGTCTGGCGTGTAACTGTTTATTTAAGCTGTCTTTGTACACATCCTTTCAGCTGTGTGCGCCAAGCTGTTTGAAATACAGGCGCCTATCAGTTACTTAAGGGGTTTCGCAGTCTCTTCTTAGTTACTGTTTCAGTAAACCAGTTCAGGAGATTGCAAATCCTGGAAGTGAACTTTGTGTACGTCCTTTGTTTAGTCTTCGTTTCCACAATATTTAGGTAGACGGTGTTAGATTTTTTCAAGCAAGAGGTTAGTGATTACATAACAAATGTAAAAAGTAGCAGTCTGATGCAGCCGAGCACTGGAATTGTTTTGAAACTTTTTTTTTCCACCTGCTTAGGCTTTTAAAAGAATGTTTGAAAAGTTACACGCTTACATTTGTTTGATTTTCTTTTAAACTATGAGTTTTAGCAAATTTTACAGTTACAGTAGCAGTTTAGGGTTTTTCAATTGTGTGGATGTATAACCAAGAAAATTAAATAGACAGAAGTGTCATGCATATGATATGCCAGCATTGATTTGTAAAGCATACCGTAATATCAGAGTGCTATTGGTTTAAAATGAAAGAGAAAAAACCCTGTATTTTGGCGTTTCTTTCTAGAGCGTGAGCTTAAACATAGCAGTGATAAATGATGATATGCATTGTCTAACACTTGCTTTTATATAAATAGCTCCAGAAGATTGCTTAAATGATAATCGAAAATATGAAATAGGGTGGCCTTCATATCACAAGGCCAAGGGTCTACAAATGGAAAAACTGAAATAATGAAATATTTCCAAGGCAACAGACTGTCAACAAGAACAGTAATGCATGGGCATATCATAGAGCTACCAGAGAGGATATTAGATCTTATAGCTCTAGAGCCAGGAGTTATAATGACCTTTATTAAATAGAGCCCTCCCACATTACAACAATCTTTCCGATTTCTGATTTATGGATTAGCAGTCATACTACTCTTCATAATTTGAAACATTCTCCCACCATATTTGATTTGCTGCATTTTTCTCCACTGGAATCATGCATTATTTAGAGCTTACATGAGATTATTGATCAACAAAAGTTATATTATATATTTTCAGTAACTAATGGAATTCTGAATAACAAGGTTTTCTCTGCAGCGCTGTTTCTACATTCTTTACAGCGCAACTGTTTTTTTTTCTTACAAGTTATATCCAGTTTGCTTGTTTTGTACCAATTTAACGGCTTTATATTCTAATGTTACATTATTAATAAGTTATGAATAATTAGAGAGTTTTGTTAACAGATTAATACAGCACCCAGAACCATAGGTATCTTTAAGAGAATATATCAGGATATATTGTCAACATCCGTCTCCTTTTATTAGTGTCTCACTTGAATTTCAGAGTCCAATATACTGGCAGTTCCAAATCACATTTGTTTGAAACTTGGCACACAAGTTGCCAGCCCAGATGGGAATTTTACTGCAAGAGTGATGTAAAACAGTTGTTGAAAATTGATGTTCTAGGCATTAGTTTCATCAGCATTCTTCCTAAAAAGTACAACGTTTAAATAAATGTTTGCTTCATAAAACAATCTTGATAACAATACCCTCTTTATTGGAAAATGTATTCCAAGATAAGAATTTTGAGTAACTGATACTAACCATGAAAACTAACTGTTACCATTTTATTGACATTTTGGGATTGATTCTGCTCCATTGAGGTCAGTAAGATGAAGCTGTTTTACAAACGTGGCAGAATTTCTTTTGATATCAATTAAGTAATTGTTTTTTTAGATTTTAAAGTTGAGAGACCATTTCCTGAAATCTCTTCTCATATGAATAAACCTTACATACAGTCAGTCCATCGCATTCATTTTACATTATTGTCACTAGTAGCTCTTGCAGGTGTAAAAGCACGTCGTGTGAGATGAGATTTCAGCGTTAGTCACGTTGTTTCAAAATGAATCAAGCGAACTTCTACTGCAAGATGTCAGCCTGGAAATTTGTTTTTATATTTTAAACATGATATATTTTTAAGGTTAAGGTACATAGCCAAGACTTTGCATTTTCACCCCAGTCATTTGTTTCTTTGGTTGGTTTGTTTGTTTATGCTTAATGTTTGGCCTTTTTTTTTTCTTTAAAGAAGCTGCCAAAGATTTATGGCCATGAGAGGAAATGTTTTGAAAATTCATTTCATAATAACTGCATTTTTTCAGAAGAGGCAATTTCTTTCTATGTAATATTTATAAGGCTACTGCATGTTATCTTTAACATACAAAAGTCCCATTAGTGCGAATGAGGTGCGTGACTTTTTGTTTAATAGGACTTTGCATAATAAGGATAATTTGTAATAATATTGCATTTTGCTGCATAAGAAGATGTGCCATAGTAAGAATATAATGGTCTCTGCCATGTCTTATATGACTAGAGCATTGTTCTGTGACTAGCTCGAGCAGTAGTTTTGCAATACACAAAGTCCTACTCAAATGAATAGGACCGTTGTGCCATTGATTTGAGCAGGACTTTGAGTAGTAAAAAAATTCATTAATTTTGTATGCTATAGTGGTATATTACACAGGACAAAGGAGGCACGGTAAGGGTAGGACAGTATTTGTGTCTGTAACTTGGCAGAACTGGACCCTGTCTTTGGGAGAATATTAAGTTCAAGTTGTATGTTAAACTTTAAAAAAGCCCCAAATAAAATTATGCATATAATTAAAGTATACTACAGAGAATCACAAGCAAGGATAAAAGTATTTTTACCACATCATTCAATAGATGTGCATTTGTTCTCAGTGAGATCGCAATGACAAACTTTAACATGCTCAGTGGGAGGAGGAGTGAACTTTGCATCTGTGTGTTATTATAAAATGTGAAAATCTTGAGATTCTCGAGTGAAAATGGAGCGGGCCTCGAGGAGATTCTGATCTCAGCCTGCTGCAGCCAGATACCGAGAGTTACGCCAGCCCTTACCCGGCGCTCGGCGTGCAGGCGAGAGTCAGGCACGTTAAAGAACAAGTGATATGTAAGTAAGAATTTGAAGTGGATTACTGAAAGCAGGGTTTTAAAGATTTGTTACAGGCCATTTTCCCAGCCTTTCTTATACGTTGCATTTCGGACTTTCACTTTTCCGTCGTTGTATCTTGTCGTTTCTCTGTTCTGGGGAACTTCTCACTGATGTCACGCAATGTCTGAAGAAGACTTTAATGTTAATACTAAGTATTTCTGTAGGTATGTTTCTTCATATAGCTTGGTGTGCTTCGAAAGGTCTGTGAACGTAGTTCTACGCGTTTTACTGATGAGATAGTTATGCACAAAACATTTTTGAGAACTAGCAGAAGTGGCAGAAGATGTCAATGTTAGCACTAGGAATAAAATTCCAGCCCCTGTTTTGACTGTGTATTCAGATTACACTGCCTTCGTTAGAGGGATTTACATTTCTTTTACAGGCAAAACCTCCACGGAAATAAAGTGCTTTCAGAGAATGGCTTGATTGCAATTTAAAATTAGCTGTTAGCTTGATATATAATAGAAGTTCAACACTTACGTTAAATAATTTAAGTGGAAAAGTACTGTTCCATTACCTGGAGGCATGTTAGGTTTACATATGTATATAGGGAACTTACGGGATATAGTCTGAATAATATGTATGTGTGTAATCTACAATAATGTCCGGGGGGCTTGGATTTTCTGAAGAGCCTATTGGATTTAGGCATCCAACACATACTGCATTTCAGTGAAATATGGGCACCTAAAGCCTATAAGCCCCTTTTAAAATACTTGCCTGGGAATTTTGTCTCCAACAGGAATTTAGAACTGGCTTCATTACACATTACATTGTTTCAAACTGAATTTTATTGCGTAATGAATAGTCTTTGAACAGTCATTTTGGATTAAATCCTAAAGGGTTATAGTTTTGCTCGAATTTAGGCACAGAACAGATAGGTTTATATTATGATGGGGGGGGGTGTCTTTTATTTTCTCTTGCCTACGCGTCATGTTTCCAAGTCATGTGCAAATTCACATTTACTCACAGCCTAGGCTTATGCGAGTTAGGTGGCTCAGAATTGTCCTGCCAAAGCTGTAATTCATTTAGTAAAAGTATAACATACTGAATTTTAGAAGAATGCTTGTTAGAAAAGCAGTTTTTTCTTAGAGATGATGGGAGGCAGAATTTGTTACTTTGTGGGAAAAAAATGTAAGTGGGCAGTCCTCACAGGTCAAGGTTGAGGTCAACAGAAAGAACTGAGTGACTGAATCTGTACAGTGCTGGCAGCGGGATTAAACACGGAAAAAAGTCTTAAAGAAGAGAATAGCTGCCAGTGGTACTTATCCTTCAACCTTCACAGCTGCAAAAAAAAAGTAGCTGATTTTATTTGTCTGACTATAGTTAGATGTAGGATTGGCATGTTTGCTTCACCTTTGCATAAATTACTAACAGTATGGACAGGAGGTTCTCAAAAAACCCCTGCATAGTAAAAAAACAAAACTGTTTTCTCTTGGTAAGTAACAAATAGGAGATGAACATAAAAAGAGAAACAAATGCTTTGGGCTAAATTATTTATTCATTCTTTCTGAGTTGCCGTTCAGGTTTATGACAAAACTTGCATTTCTTGTGGAAAATCAAAAGTACAGTAATTTTTTTTTCAACGGCTGAATGAGCTAGATAAATGGTACTCAAGTAGCAGTGTTTGAAGGATCCAAGTAGTTTACTAAAGTATCTTAATTAATTGGATGTTCACTTTAATAGTGAGGTTTCCTGTTTGTAGGCAGTGCTCTGTAACAAGAACATATATTTGATACGTAAACGATATATATGATTTCGCAGAAGGCCCATTTTTATTCAAGATCTATTTTTACTGAACAACTGTTTCGGACTAACAAACAGCAAAATAAATGGAGGTGACAGAAAATCCAGACTTTAGATGAGACGCATGATAGAAAAGATACAGCAGATTCCAGATCTTTCAAACATATATGTTGTTCCTTTTATCAGTCATTCTACTTAGGCTTAAATTTCGAAACTAAGAGGTGCTGTCTTTCCTTTTATTCCTTTGTTAACAGGAAGAAAAATGCTTCTCTACAGAACTGTGATTTGGAAACTGGTATGCCATGCTTTTTGAGGGCAGTCTTTCAATTTTTGGTTTTATATCGCTTCTCAAGACCAGAATAGGAGATTGCAGGATGTAGCCAACACTGCAAATCCCCTCTTCTTCCCCCCAAAATTATTTGACATACTGAATATGCATCTTTAGGAACATCTAGTACTTAGATTTTGGATTTAGGAATCCTTTTGGAGTGATGATTTTTTTTTTTAATTGTTTTTTGATGGTTTTGCGATACTACTGCAAAAAAGTATTTCAGTCCTATTCCTGACTTTTTTTTTTTTTTCCTGTGTCAATTATCATGTATTACAGCGTTTGTTCAGTTGAAATAGGAACAAGCCCCCAAATGATTAAGGGAAAAAGTGTCTTTTAACTGACAGGGAATGGCAGAATATTCCACCTGAAAAGCAAAATTTGAATTCACCTGTATTTATTCTGCTTGGTACTAATTGTGAGGAAAACTTTAAAAGATTTTCCACTGACTCGTATACTGCGAAGTGCAGGCATATGTTGTATGTTAGATAGACACAGTGTATGTATTTGCTTGAAAGGAAATAATGCTAGTTGATTGTCTTCAGCAAGCTATAAATGTCTTACTTTAGATAAAGTTAAATGTAAATACATGCATTGGAATGGTGATTTTTTTTTTTTCCTCTAATGCTGTGAGGGAAAAGTAGGCTCATCCTTTTTTTTGCACATTTTTATTGTTCTGTGTAAATGTAATTTGTTAATCCTGTGAAATTTGTCATAGATAAATTTGCTTGGATTATCTTGTCACCACCGTATCTGCATTCTTTTGTTCATTGCTTATTCATAATTTAACAGTCTGGCAGTGAGCCTTTTTGGGATGCTCACAAAAGATATATGACCTCTACCAGCTGCTACTATAACCTGCAGAATGCACAGCAAGACATTAGAAACGTGAGGATTCCTCTACTGATTAAAGTGCTCTTCATTTAAACAGTCTGTTCATAAGAATCCCAGGAATCTTTGTGGATAGCAGTTTTGATTTTTCTTTTCTCACAAAATTAGTTCTAACATTTTTTTTTTTCCTCCCGAGTGGGAAAACTAACATTGAATCTTAAGATGGTGGTGCTTTGCTTTCAGATGGACTAATGGAAATTAAATCCCTCGTTATATATGCATATGTATACAGAAGTGTGCATGTGCATATACACATTTGCATATATCTCTACCTATCTGTACCTATGCATGTATGTATAGATGCATTTCCTGCAGTTTTACAGTGGGATAAATTAGTGCCCGTGTGTGTTATTTTAAAGCTAACTCTTCTATTAGGATATTTTTCAGCACATGTTATTATCCAGTACTAATTTACAGAAGAGTTGTCCGATTTAACCCTGCTTTAGCCCCATCACCTTACAGATTGTATTGTGTAAATACTCAATATTATACAGTACACGAAAGACACTAAATAGAATGTTACTTGAAGTGTAACAACATTTTAGATTTTCATTATTCTCCCGACTCAGTTTAGCATATAAATTTTTCCCCCTTTTTACATTTTTTTTCTTCTTATCTGCAGATCAGCTTGTGAGTAATGGCTAGTTTTTACCTCCCCTTTGTGCTGGCACATGATTATAGTTCAAAATAATTCATTGCTAATCCATGCAGTATTGGTTCATCTCCATCACCCTGTTTTGTGATTAGAGCCTCAGGCCTGTAAGAACATCCTTCTGCACAGTTTTCTATCCTGATTTTCTTTGACTGCAACCCATATTTTATACAGTTCCGTCATTACTGTTCACCTATCAATCCTTTTGCATTTTTCAAAAATGTATCAATTACAAGAAATTAATATTTTGCTGGGGTTATTTTTCAAGGGTTTATGAAAAAATACTTGTTTTCCACTGCAGCGAGTCTCCAGCAGTGGTGTATATAGGTCCTGGTTCATCTCAGCCGATGATGGAAATCTGACTTGAGTTTCTCATTTTTCCTTAGCAGTCTGAATTTCCTGTGTACTTATTTACATTAGGTGCCTCAAGAAGTCCAGGATCTTAAAAAGAAACACCACGACTTTTTGAAACAGACTATAGTAGAACAGTAATTACAGTCTTGTCATTTTTAACACAACGTTCCAAACAGAGCTGGTGGAAAATAAAGGTGACAGAGGAACTTTTGAAATATATAGGGCCTGATCCTGCTATGATCACTCTGGTTGAAGTCACTGCTTATTGGGGCAGATATGAACCGATATGACGGTAGAGCTGGGCTTATATGATATAATGATACCGTACCTTGATCAGATTTAAATTTAACATTTCCAGATTGTGAAGCAAATCCATCATTTTATTTCACATCAAATAACGCTAGTTTTATGAGAAGGTCACCTAAAAGATTTTTCCAGACTTTGTTTCAGCATTGAGTAGTCCTGTGTTCCTTTTAATAATTACTTTCATCTCATTGTAGCCGTGTGTTTGAAAGTGTAGGTCAATAAGGATGATCGCATTCAGAATTTCATGATCTGTGTAGTGGAACAAATTGAAAGCAAAGCCTGTATCAATCACTGTGAAGGGAGGGTTAATTGTTACTGCTTCTCAAGCCTCTGGACAGATAAACCAGTAATGAAATACTTATTGCTCTGATATGTGAATGGTTAAGGATGAAACAATGGAAACAGAAGCAGTCTTCAAAGATAACCAAAAAAAGGCAAAGAAAAAAGAATAATCTGGACTAAAGTAAGATACTGTATATGCGGTGTATTAACATTTTTAAAGTAATGTTTTTTTCATCTAATATAGCTTTCTAGTAATGATGTAGGACAGCAGAATGGATTAGGTTTCTAAAGTGAATATAAAATATGAATTTAAAAGCTTTTATTATGCAAACAATTTAAAATGGTTTACATGAAGTCTGAACCTTAGGTAAAAGTAACATTTCTAGCATTAAGTGTTTTCTTTTCTTTCCTTTGTTTTTCATTTGTGGTACTGTTAAGTGGTTGGGGTTTTTTTTTCCTTTCTTTAAAAGCACAGCTGTATTTACTAAATCGACTATGTTTTGTTTTCTTGTGAAGTCGTTTTAAAGCATTTTGTCTACAGCCAACCAGGGTTCTAACGGAGTGTTTAAAGATAGAAGCAGCAAAATAAATATGAGTGCAAAAACAAATTATGATATTACAGTAAACATTTAACTATTTCTAGAAAGTGAACTTAACATTTTAAACATCTGTTAGTTACTTATATGTTGAAATATATGCAAAAATATTTAGCCAAATTGAAGTCTTAGGCCCATGACAATCATCTCAACACAGTGGGTAGTTTTGAAAATTAATGAGAATGATAATACTGTAAAGACTGTTCCAGAGTTTGCCCAAATTCATTATCTAAGACTCTTGTTAAGAACATCTCAAAGAATTTTAACCAGGAAAATATATTAATGGTTCAAAAGCATTTTTCAAAACGGTGATTTATAAAAGTATAATGGAATTATATATGCAAGAGCTATAGTCAGAAACACAAATAACACAGGAGCAGCACATTATGAAGGAACATTTTCCAATAGCTAAGGTACTTGGCTTTGATTTTGTCCGTAGGTGTCAAGCTTTCCTTATCAATTTATATTTTGGGACGGAGGAAATGAAAAAGTGAGGGCAACTTACAAAAAAAAATATATTTTTGACTCTTTGTTAGTTACTTAATGAGGCCTATAGATGCTTAAAAGCTAAGCAAAGTAATTAATAATTTTTGAACTGGTGTAAAAGTCTTTTAGACAATTGAAAAGCACTTTTAGGAGGAAGGGTGATGAGACACATCTTTAGATTTCTCTTCAGAATGTTAAGAATTTCCTGTTGCCTGTTTCCTGATGGGATTGACGCAGCTGTGTATCATATGGAATGAAAGAGGAACCGAGTGCCTGACTTTGTTTTAGTCAAGTCCTTTAGTTAAGAAAATGTATGTGTTGATTTTGCCTTTTTTTTAAACAGATCACTGATATGAATGCTGTACACAAAATTATCCAAGTGGGAGCTAATTATAATTAATTTATCTATTTTCTAAGGCACAGAAATTTTTGGAAACTAAAGTATATTAGTTAAGAGTTTTTTTTTTTTTTCTTTCTTCTTTTTCTGTGTGCAATGAAAAAGAAAGGAGAATGCTTGGAAGATTACTATGTCATATTTTCAGAAGTCATTGATATATAGAAGCATGTGTGAGTATGTGTATGTGCATGTGTAACTGTTGGAAAACAAATCAGTTTAAAGAGTTTCTTACTCATTTTGGCTGTTGTGCAATCTGCAGCACATCTACAAAACAGTTTTTATGGGAGATGTCAATGCAAAACAGAGAGGAATGGGTGGATCCAAAATAATTTTTAAACAGTAATTTTGATCTAGACTGTCCCACTTTGTGGACAGATTCTTTGAAGATAATTCAGGATTGGAAACTGTATTAATTAAATTTTTCAGTAATTTCTTTGTATGGTGAGAGACAGCTCAGCAGAAGATGTCTAACCTGGCTAACTGGTCTGGGAATGGGTGAGGAGAAGGGGATGCAGATCCGTAGCGGTGAGTTCACCCTTCCACTTGTAGCCCAGATCCTGGTCTCATAAAGTTGTATAATACTCCGTTCCAGTTGAAATTCATACTACCTCAATCAGTATTATGCTCGGAAGGCTGTATAAGGCAAATTCGGTTGCTGTACCAAAGGCCCTGGACATTGCAATCGCATGAGTAAAGCAGCTTCTTCGCACCATAGTGTAGCCCTATGCTATGAAAGCAGAAGCAAGAACAATCGCGGAGTGCATTGCAGTGACGGGCAGTCGGTAGTGCTAAGGGCATGATAAAAGGCAGAGCAGAGGCATATGCGACCAAGTCGGGTGAGCCCGTTGGGTTGCCTCTGAGGCTGTCTCTCCATGCAAGATACAGACTTCTAAATCATTATGCTTATTGCACTTTAAATCTTAAGGTTGGATTCTCTCAACCTGTCAATCAGCTGTGAAAACAGCTGAACATGCCCTGGTGCTTTTTGCCCTGTGACTTCTTGGCAAATGTCCTCTTTCTGCTGTCCTTGGATACTTTGATCACTTCTTCAGCGCATCCTTCGGAGGATCTTTCTTATTCACTATCCAGCTTTGTGTGGGAGTTCTGCAACGTGTTGTCTCTCAGCCGCCCCCCTTTTTTTCCTCATTCTGCTTTTCATCTTTGCATAATCTTATGTAGAAACACAATTCAAGTATCATCTCTTTGCAGATGATTCATAGGCTCATGGTATTTCTATCTCAATGAAAATGTAGTCTTGCTTCTCTGTCATCTCCTCCTTTATTGCCTAGATTAGACACCCTTAGTCAAAACAGATCTCCTAGAGTTCTTTACAAGCCCTCTCTCTACTTTTTGGGGCAACACTGCTGTATTGTCTGTTAAGATGGGTCCGTAATTTGGCAATCTCACTGATACAGACCTCTCCCTCATAGCTTAGCAATTAAAAAGGCAAGTGGAGTATTTGGTATTAGTAGGAAAGAAATAGAAAAAAAAAAACAAACAGAAAACATGAACATTGATATAATTATGCCGATCCATAAATTCGCGGTGTGTGCAGTCTATATATTGCGTGTACTTTTGTTATCACAGTTTCAAAAAGATACTGTAGTTTGAGAGAAGGGCATGAAGGCTGATGAGTTATATGGAAGGAGTTTTGTCAGAGGAAAAGTTAAATAAAGTAAAATACTTCGTCTTGGAAAAGAGATGACTGAGAGGAATCGGCCATAACATCGTGCAAGGCCTCAAGAAGGCAATCGGGGAACAATTAGTAATTAACTCTAATATTATGAGAACAAGGAAACATCCTGTGTAATTCTCAGGAAACAGTTTTAAAACATTTAACAGCAGGTGGGGTTTTTTGGTTTTGTTGTTTTGGGGGGCTTTTTTCTGTGCTCTTCTTCTGCCCCCCCCCCAACATAACATGCAATTAAATAGTGGAATTCCTTGCCAAAGGGTGTTTTAGAGGTCAAAATATGAAAATGGATCAGGCATTAATCTATTATGTCTCTGATGAGCTATTAAATGTGATAGTGATGATGCAACTCAGCTTCAGGAAGTTTTTATGCAGCTGACTGCTGGATGCTCACATGGGATACCATGGAAAGGAACACTATTTCTGCGCTATATTTGTTTTACTGACCTAGTATAACTGTTCTGTTTTGTTCTTAAGTTCTTTCTGTTGAGACTACATCTAAGTCTTGCAGGCTTTTTCTGCCTAACGTGCCTGCTCTATGTGTTTTCCTGCCTACTCTTCAGTTATATGCTCATCCTCACTGCCATTGAGGATTATTTTTTCTCCACTCATCTCTGTTCAGAGTCCTCTTACAGAGATCATTTTCAGAGTGACAGACTGTCACTCTGACCATGTCTTTTTATAGGCATAATGGTTTTAAACTGAAGGAGGGTAGATTTAGATTAGAGATTAGGAAGAAATTCTTTCCTCTGAGGGTGGTGAGGCACTGGAAAGGCTGCCCAGAGAAGTTGTGGATGCCCCATCCCTGGAGGTGTTCAAGGCCAGGCTGGATGGGGCTTTGAACAACCTGGTCTAGTGGGAGGTGTCCCTGCCCATGGCAGGGGGGTTGGAACTACATGGTCTTCAAGGTCCCTTCCAACTATAACCATTCTGTGGTTCTATATCCCAAGTGGCCTTCCTTCTCTGGTGCATGAAATACTAGTAAATTGCCTTACGTCCAAAACCTTCTTCACCTGTCTGTGTCTTACCGTTTCTATTTGTCAGGGTCTTCCTTCAAGTTATAAGACCAGCCCTGTTGCCCATTTACTGTATTTGCAAACACACATTTGTTTGATACCTTATGCCTGAACTAGTACTCCTTTGTAACCTCACTTTCTGAGATCGTCTCTCTTCCCAAGATGTTCCTTACCTGAAATGCCTACAAAAGCATGACACCATCAAGCTACTTCTAACAAGATATCACTTCTTGTGATGCTAGCTGCTGTTTCCTTATTGCTTCTAAATAGTCTCCTGTCTCTTGTCTGATACTTGCACTGTAAGATTTTGGGGAGTATGGACAGGGGTTTTGTCCTTTGTCATTTGGTTACCTAGTGGATGTGTTAGTACTAGAATTATGCTGCTAATCTGAATATTTTTGTCAATAACAAAATATTTCATGTATTACCAGTCTTTACTTTTCTATGTGTTTAGTTGATCTGGTATAGTGAATGCCTGTAAGAGGAAGTGATGTCTTTTAAGTGGGTTGGTGTGTGAAGAGCTTTTATGAATTTCAGAGGAGATGGGACAAATTAGTGGCTGAGAAATCCACTGAGTGTTACTAAATACATATCTGTCTGAGGAAGTGCCTGCACTGCAAATGACTGGAGACTGTGAGTGCACATCATATATGCTGTCACTGTTTTTATGTTGATCCTTGCAACTGCTTTTGGGGATTATTGGAGATGGGATACGGGAAACACTGGTCTGCCCCAGTATGGCTGTTCCTACATTGTTGTGTAGGATGTTTCTGAAAGTCTCTTTGGTGATTCTTTTTCTTAGAAAACTGTTGGAGAAAATGGCCTCAGCTAAGTAGTTTTGGCTAGTATTATTTTCAGCATATTTCATGAACAGATAGGAGATGTGTCGCAGCTTAATTACACTGCTTTGTAATGTATTTTTGTCTCATGTTGATATGACTAAGAAAGACCTTATTGGGACTGTATGGACAAGGTGTCATACCATATGATGCCTTTAAAAAAACGAAGAAGACTCCGTGCTTTGAAGAGTTCATAATTTTAATTGCTGTTTATTTTTCATTTGTTGGAAAGGATTTTCTGTAACATAGTAGTTAATTTACACGCATATTTGAAGTTTGACTTTTTTTACCATCAAGCAAAGTGCATACTAAACAGGCTGAATTCAGTAAAATTAAATGCTTGGATATTATTTTGCTTGGTGAAACCCCAATTGCATAAAATTAATTGTGGTGATGACTTGAACATTGCAATGAACACGTGTGAAAGTCAATGTGTATTATACTTTTGAACGGGGATGCAATCTATTTTATACGTGCTATCAGTAAACAAAAACAATTAGTAGTGATATGGACATTAGTTTAAAGGTCTTGAAGTATAAATTGATAACTTTTGTCAAAGGTATCAGTCGTCATATAATTCCTGTATTATGTCATTTTTGGAGAAAGAACTGATTCATAATAGCTTTTTTCATAAATATGCAAGTTTGCATACTAGCAGAGATAGGTTATCATGTGTATAAATTTAATTAATTATATACACAAGTATTTGAAGTCACATTTTGCTGTTGTATCGGTGTAGACTTGGCGCTATTAGAAAGGCTTCAGATTTATTGAGGTAGCAGCAGGTATACAGTTTGCACTTTGTAAGTTCTTCTAGCTTGAAATAATTCCTCTTGTGTTGAGTGTTGACTTGTTTAAGCAAGGGGAGGAGAAAAGGAAATTGATTGTGGAATGATGTTCATCAGAAGGTTGATATCCATACCTGTCTGTATAACAAAGATCTGATAAGCAGATCTTCTATCAGAAGGAGAGATTTGGAGAGTTCCAGGATGGGAAATTGAAACTTGGGTGGTGAGATTTCCTTGGACCTTGACAGGGAAAATGGTGCTGGTGTTCTAGAAAAACATTGTACTAATATCACTGTGTAGACTTATGAATGAGCTAAATACAAATCAGAAGCCTAAAGGAATGTTTTGGAAGGAAAGTGAAAGGAAGCTTGATTTGTTCCACAGCGTATTTGGAAGAGGAGGAAAAAGCCTAATTTATTTCAGGTTTGAAAGTGCATCACAGTCTTGAACAGGCCCTGTGCTTACCATATGATGTCATGAGAGGCTTAAGCTATGACTAGCTTCAGATCACAGAATAGCTGAGGTTGGCAGGGACCTCTGGAGATCATCTAGTCCAACCCCCCCTGCTGAAGCATGTTCAGCTAGAGCAGGTTGTCCAGGACTGTGTCCAGTTAGGTTTTTAATATCTCCGTGGATGGAGATTCCACAACATCCCTGACCAGCTTGTAGTGTTTGACTACCTCATGACAAAAAAGGTTTTCCTAATATTTAAGTGGAGTTTTCCTGTGTTCCAGCTTGTGTCTTTGTCTCTTGTCCTACAACTGCACACCTCTGCAAAGGGTCTGGCTCCATCTTCTTTGTAACGTTCCACTAGATACATGTAGACAGAAATGAGAGCTCTCTTTCACCTGCTGTTCTTATGGCTGAACAAGTCCATTTCTCTCAGCCTCTCCTAGTACATTATGTAGTGCAGTCCTCTATGTAGCTTGGTGGCTTTCTGCAGTGGTTTGCTCCAGTATGTCCCTGTATTTCTTGTACTGGAGAGCCCCAGACTGGACTTCGTACTCCTGATGCAATCTCACAAGTGTTAGAAAGAGAGGGGCACCTGCTGCCTACAGTCTAGTTAATATAACTCAGTAGGCAGTTGGCTTTCTTTGCTGCAAGGCTGCACACTGATAAGGTCCACCACAGTCCTGAGATCTGAGGTTTCTTGTCGAGTAGATCAATTCTAAAACTGCAGAGCTTTCTAATAAGAAACACTAATTTTATGGATGTTATCGTCAATTTGGAATATCGTCAATTTGAATGTGAACTTTGCAACAAAAATGTTGAGGGTGGGTCAGTAACAGCAGTGATTTTGGGTGGCTGAACAAACCCTGATTAAAGGATATGCCACAGCAGGTCATAGAATAGTCAACCTTCAGCTGTGATCAAGTTTGTTATATGGGATACTGAATATTGTGATTCAGGAATTGTATATTGAGTTTAAGGGATAGAAACTCACCTGCAATGAAACAGTGGGAGTCAACATCTAGGACAGAAAGTTTGAATCAGTCTTTTAAAATATTGGGGATCATAATAGATACTAAGATTATGGCTGTAGCACAGTCCATAGGTAATAAGCATCAGTTATTTTCTAGAGGGGAAAAAACACCAGCAAGTTGCTAGTCATGAGTCTTGTTTTATATCCAAAATGACACAAAACTATTCTGGGAATTGTAGAATCCTGTTTATTCCTCATACTTAACATTGTGGACAGGATTAATCAGAAATGGAAGCATGCTACAGACTTTCATTAGCATCAATGGTTCAGGCTGAAATAAGTGTCTGCGTATTTTTTTTTTTTTAATTGCTCATAAGCTGTGCCTTGAGCATCAATAGGTCTTCTGCTACTTGAGACTCTTCTATAGTTAGTCCCTGTATATCCCTAGGTATTCTGGAGGAAACCAAGGAAGTTGTTTCTATATTGCAGGCGATAGGTAATTTGACATCAGTGAGAATTTCTCAGAGGTCCACTGATGCTGGATCTTGATAATGGAGATGCTGGAAATGGACAATTAATAGTAGGAAGAAGTTTTACTTCCGTGAGAAATGAGTACGTGAGAAAACTGCAGATAACTTTTAAAAACTCATGAAAGTTGCAGCTAGTGACATTTGGGTTAGCTATGTCTGATGTGTCTCTAAGAGATAGGAGATGCTTCAAGAATGGAAAAAATAGGATTAAATATTAACATTTCCCTTCATGGTGCAGGAATGTTTTACATCACGTTGGCAGTATAGGAATGCACAAAATAAATTGGAGTGAATGAATAATTTTAAACAACTGCTTCCGGACATTAAAAAAGAGCTCCTGTGAACATCCAGCACTTCAAAGCCTGTTTTTTTTCAGCCAGTGTTGCAGCTCATGTTGAAGACTATTATTGACCTGGAAGCAGTATTATTACGGGAAGAAAAATTCCTAGTTCTGTGGGAGCGGGAAGCTGCTGAAAAAACGCTTACTGCGCAAATGGGCCGCAGAGTCTCAAACATGATTTGTAAGGAGAGCATTTTGTTCTTGAAGTGGATCATAAAGGATTACACTGGCTGCAGAACATGAAAGACCACTGCTCATATAATTGGGCCATGTTTTACTCTGCAGTCATATGATTTCGCTTTTCACACTTGCATGTCTGGTGCTTGTTTCTGTCCTTAGAGTTGAAGGACAGCGCTTGTGTGTGGAAGGGCACAGGGCTGAAAAGAAAGACAGACGTTCTCAGGGTGAGCTGACCTTGGTGAGTGAGGAAATGTCTTCATGGAGAAGAGACAGTGTTTGCTAAGGGGCTAGACTTCTTCATTTATGTAGCAGAGGATCCCAAATGGAATCCCTGAGGTGAAGAGTTACCTTCTTCTAAGTAAAAGTATTACGGAGTATTACAGAGTTGTCCAGAGCTCTGCAGGTTTTTCTAGAAGGACCATATCAGAGGTACTGAAATTTATTCCTGTAACCTGATGTCTGGATTGAGGGTAGAAAGGGAAGTCTTTTGATCTACAGAAAGGAAGAAAGGAATGTTAGTCAGTGGGGGTAGCATTTTGCCTGGAAAGCTTTTTAGCCTCTGGGTGGAATTATTCAGGGCTGTATATGGTCTGGACACTTCTCGCTTCTCCTCTTAATCCCATAAGCAAAGTATACCCAATGTGTCATGACAAAGGCGCGTCTGGCCAAGCAGTGAGCGTGCACATGAGCTTCAGGTCAGAGCTCAGAGGCTGTGTGCCTGTCTCTTCATGTGACAAGCTGGGGCACATTAAGTGACCAGTGTGGAGGTCTACTTATTGCTCTCCCCATTCTTAAAGAACCCCAGACATGGACAAGGACAAGGCTGTAGGTCTTGTTGAATGATCTGGTGAACTCAATTGCTGTCCAAATACCGGATACTCTAAGCTCTCTTATTAATGAAGGTGAAGATAGGAGGCAAGATCGGACTTCCTACGTTTTATCATAGAAATATTCATTTGTAAAAAAAAATGGGACCCGGGATTTGTAAACTACTGCCTGTTTGTCCATCAAAGCAGTTGGACAGAAGAAGGTGGGGATGGCTGACCAGGAGTTACTCCAGGAAGCAGAAGCAGGACAGAGTGCAAACAGGAGACCAGGCCTTGAACACTCATTGGTGTCTGGCAGTTGGTGGTTTATAGATGATACTTTTCCTTCGGAAGGTAAAATATACTATAATCAGAAGCTGTGATAGGCACCTTTAAAAAGAAAAGGAAATTGGTGTCCTTTCATGCTTTTTATGATTCCATGCTTTTCACAAGTTTTAGATGGGAGGGAGAAACCTGAACTCTCTTACAGGTAGACATTACAGGCCCAGCTGCCCGTTTGTGAATAGAAGTGCATCGTGCAGGGCAGCAGGCAATATAGGAGTAGTTTTATTTCATTTTAAAAATTATTTCACAACAGAGTGAACTGAAACAATAATGAAGTTTCACATATG
Organism: Vanellus vanellus; assembly: GCF_965231255.1. Lineage (NCBI taxonomy): Eukaryota > Metazoa > Chordata > Aves > Charadriiformes > Charadriidae > Vanellus > Vanellus vanellus. The sequence goes on from NC_138911.1 coordinate 42,306,624, forward strand.
TCAATATCTCGTCTGAACAGGTATATTTAATTGATTTCCTTAGTCAAATATGAGTGATGGTAAAGTCAATGGCAATATTCCCATTGACCTCAATAGGATCAGATTTTATCCTTGTCTGATAAACTTGGAAACATTGGACAGAGGAAGTAGGCTTAATTTAATAATAATAACAATCATCATCATCATCGGACATACTAGGAGTTGTTGATCTTTGCACTTCCTGTTGGAAACCGTGAGATGGTGGCTGCAGGCAATGGCACAGAGCTCCTTAAACGGAGGCCTTCATTACCAAAAGAATAGGTGTTTCAGAAAATCTTGGTACGAATTTAGAGAACACTGAAACTGCTTTATAGTATTTAAAATATGTGGAAGCTATCAAGCTGCTGGAAACTTTCTGCAAGAAAAAAATAGATTCATCATTAAAATGGCACGGCACAAACCACTTAATAAAGTGCTAATAAGATATTAAAAAGTGTACCCTGTAATAATACCTGAGATACACCTCTCTTAATGAGATTGTTTTAAGATCAAATATTGACAGATAAGTTTTTAACAGTGTTTGAAATTATGTCAAACTTGAAATTTATTGCCCCTGGAGAGCTCTTAAAAACTTTTCTAGCAAACTCTGTGTTAGTATAAAGTAATGGATTCCGAGAGATGAAATTTGAGTATTTAATCAAGAGAAAATCTCATTTCTGCATAGGGCCGGCAGTTTTAAAACCATAGAATTTTTAATGCTTAGAATTGACTTTTTACCTCTATGGTGTAAAAAAGTAGTTGTCACTGTACATTTCGCCACGTCATATTTTTTAAGATAGCATCATCAGCTGCTTTGCTGACACATGTAAGGTGTTAATTGAATTTATTTATTTGAGTTCTTATTGAACTATGGATCAGTATTTGTACATAGAGATATCAAAACAATTAATGAAGAAAATCTAGTGCTGAAATAACTTTTGGTAAAGTAATTCCACTTGTGTAGAACTGAGCTAGAAAAATAATGATAAAAACCTAAAATTATCACTCTTGATCAAAGAGAATCTATAAAAAATAGTTCACTGGCTGCCCTTTTACAAAGTAAAGGTGATGAGATTTATGAAGCACACTGTAGTTCTACATTTAGGAAAATATGGCTATAATATATGTGAACAAATCCCATCAATTGCTTTGTGTTTAGTGCGCAGTTTTTAATTTCTAAAAAAATTTGCAACTCAGATACATGTTTTCACGTATTCAGGTTTTCTGGTTAAGACTAAATTGAGATGGATAAATATACATAGATATTACACATGTGAAAGATACAGATATAAATAAAGGCAATACTTGTGTAAGAGATCCAACTATTAGCAACAGCAAAGAAAAGCAGTAGTAAGTCCATGACAAATATTTCCCTTCCCAGGAAGCCGAAAGCTTCTCTTAGAGGGTGTGACTCCATGAGTGGGGAAGAAGCGTGTGGCAGAATGCGCTGTAATGGAGTTACCAGTATTTACACTGATTTTTCTTATCAGCAGGGTGTTCATTACTGCTGTAGTGATGAATTTACTGCTGTACGATGTGAAACAATTTGGCAGATGTGTTTTATATAGGTAAATTAATGTAAATCAGACCTGAATGGTTTTTGAGAACTTACCTGTGCAGCAGAAATACAGCAAAACTTTGTAAAGCTTTCAGTGGAAAATACTGGTTTAAAGACTAGAAGAAGAAACTTCAGGATGTCTGTTGCTTGTGCAGAAATAAATAGATTGCTGCAGTTAAGTCAGTTAATTTATCTGAACTGATTAAAAGGGTGGAAATAATTAAATAGATTAAATAAAAAAAAAGGTTAATATTATAACAATTATCCTGGAAATTGAAATTAACTTCTGGTATATTTTCATTTCTTATCTGTAATAGTACCTAAAAAAATCTAATGGCAGTTCTAGTGTAAATGAGGTCAAATACTCATAGTGTCAGAGAAGGAGTTTATATATATTCACAAAAATAATTGGAGTAGCATTAGGGAAGGTCAGCTTGTCAGACATACTGAAAATTCTTACAAACCAAGGGGTTTGAGGGAAAATCTGTGCGACTCTTAACTAATCTTGCGCATAGATCAAAATCCACACCTATCCAGAGTGATTCGATTTGATCCGCTGATATTAAAATGTTGAAGAGAGCAGCAGTATCTAGTGTTCTTCCATTTAAAGTGGATTCAATAGTAACAACAATGTCAAAATGATTGAAATTTGCATTTTCCAGGCTTTAGGATCGTACTGGGAATATCAGTGTGGATTAGTCATGAGCTCTCTTTTCTCTGATAGAAAGTACTCACAAAAAAAAAGGTGTAAACTGTGAGTCATTTTTTGCCATTAGTTATATCCAAACAATTCCACTGGTGTTAATGAAGTTGCAGAGTGTAATTGAAAACAGAAATCAGCCTTCTGCTATTGAACTTTAATATGTATTCTGAAAATGTTTTCTAGGAAAAATAAATTAGTTCTACCAATAATTCAAGAAAAAGATGGGATTCGCTTAGCTTTAGGTTACAGTCTTGATGGGGTGAACTCTTTTTTGCCTCAAAGTTTTGTGATTATTTGATTAATACGCTGGTGTTGATTTTCGGTTTATCAGTGAGATGCCCCCAAGAAGAAGTAAAATTGAAAAAATTGATTAATTGCTGCTTATAATTAAACACATAGAAATTAAAAAAGAATAGTATTGATATTTTATTTTATTTTAATGCTGGACTCCTGGGAGACAAGATTAATTGAAAGGAGAAAGAGAGGCAAGCCCTTAAGGCTGGATAATGTATTGCTTTCAATTTCACTTGCTAGCATAAACAAAGCAAATGCTAAAGTTGGCCAAGAAATTGAAACTTGGGTTTGCAGATATGCTTAAGTGAAAATCTTCAGTAAGCCCTAGTAAATGATATTAAAGTTAAGAGAAATGCTACTTTAAAGCAAACAAATAATGTTCTCTATTGAACAATTATTTGAAGTTGCAGGGCAGTATTTTCAAAACTGCCAAAGTGGTTCAGGACCTTAAGTTTCATTTTCAGGTATGATTTATGTACACAAACTTTAATCTTATTGAAAAGGACAAAGATGTGTACGTGCTTAAGGGCCTGTTTTGAAAAATGGGACTTTGGTTTCCAAATCACCACTGTTTTTTTAAATTGTTGTCCACTAGCAATAAAATGTCATTTGGGTTGTGTTTTTCATAGAAGAAAATTATGGTAACACAGAACCTCCTCTGGTTTTCAGTAGAAGTTGGATTGGGTTCTTTATTTTTGCCAGAAAGAGATACTTTTGAAAGAAACAGGTAAATTCTTTGAAGATGTGAAAACCTGTTCCTGAGTAGTGTAGATAGTGAAAGGTGTCAAGATTTCACATGTGAGCATTTAAAGCCTACAAACGATATATGCAATATGCAGATACTGAATTTTAAAAACAGTTCTGTATTGTCATGTCTTTTTAGAAAAAATAATACTCAACATGCACCGGCGCTCTGCTAAGTGTATGGAGGTGCTGCAAAATGATCATCATACAAATTCTGTTCCTGTTGTAGAATTAATGGCTCAGCCTTTCAAATTCTTACATTACTTCCGATTTAATATCTAAGTCCAGGGATCCTACCCAATTAAAGATTTTCAGGATCACTCATATGTTTAGTGAATGAGTGCTCAGTGGCAACATACGGTATGCCAGAACATAAAGTTATCCAAAGAACAGAGCGTTCATTTAATGTTTACTTAAAATTTACATAAGCAAAACTAGACAAAATATGAAATGAACGCAGTGCTACAAAATGTAGAAAAAACAGGCCTGGGGTATAACTTTGTGTTAAATATCTTCCTTAATTTAAGGAATTTGTATACCTCTGTTTGGTACTGGTAATCTGTTTTATCCTCACCACTCGGAAGCAAGCAGGCAGAAAGCTTTATTTTAGAATTTTTCCATCGCCATCTAGCCTTTTCTTTTTATTACTGTAGGTGCACGGCACAGGTTTAATTTAGCCTGTGGCTAGGGATGTTGCTGAACGCCTCCCCAGAAAGCTGGCCGTCCTCCGAGCCGATTGAGACGTTCTATTCCGCCAGCTCCTAGGGGCAGGGAGTCGCTCTGCTGGCAGGAGCACCTGGCATTTGTCGTAGAGGACTTTCCCCTATTGTGTTCAGGCCATGCCATGATCGCTTTAAATACTTCAGATTAATGCGTACCAGAAAAGGGTGAAAGAATCCCTGACAAGCAGTGTAGTATTAACAGAGCTTTGCGAAGCCATACTAACGATTACTGAAAAGGTGGCTTTTCTTCTGTCATGACAGAGGTACAGTAATTCCATATTTGTACATTCCCAATTGAATTTTACTTTGTAATGTGTCTGGGAGCATCGTTGCTGACCAATTCAGGCCTGCTTCAAAGCTCACACAAGTCAATCAATGGAAAGACTCCTAGTGATTTCAAGTGATTTTGGATCATACTCTTAGTCTCACTTTCTTAAAAACTCTTCTTCAGTGGTAGCTTTGATGTGTTTAATGTTATGAAGTAGGCTTGAAGAGTAATAAAATCAATACATTTTACATCGATTTTTGTCTGATAAATTATCAGACTGGATAGCGCTTGTGAAATGAGTCACATTACTTCACAGAAATAGAAAGTAATTTCTGAAGGTTAGGACAGCAAGATACTTTTCACGTCATAGGCAAAAGAGAAACTGTAAAAAAGTGGACTATCAGATAGTTTAGCAAGTATTTTTGTAGGAATTTCCAAAACATAATCTGTTCATGTTGCATGTTGTACATCATCTTCAAGTGGCACTTGACATTGGATACATTTTGAAAAATTAATTCACATGGACTAAAGAGTTTTGGTGTTTTTTTCTCTTTAAAAAAGTTTTTATTTTTTATGAAGAAAGAAAGTTGACTTGGTCTAATCCTTAAGCATCCGGCTGATCGCTAGTTATTAATGTTTGGCCTGTCCCATAATACGACCACTAATTTATGTGAATTTCTTGAAGGACGTCGAGCATACTTCACAGGTTTAAGTACCTCTTTCAGTGCTGTATCTTGGGCTCACAGTCCCCTATCAGTAAGTTTTTCACTATCTCTGTGGAGTGCAAAGGCACACGTTGCCACGGGCACAGCTAGAGAAGATTTTCATTATGGATCTCTTAACGGTGAGGTTACGTGACGCGTTATGGCTCTGCCATTACTCTCTCTGTCCCTTCGTCATTTCTTTGCACAAAAGATACAGGAATTCCCCAAACACCGTCGTATTCATTAGAGTCACTTATATATTTTAATCTCTTTGGTGGGAAAGCTTGTGCTTATTTTTGTCTTGACATCAGTAGATAGAGCCGGATTATTAGTTAGTGTTAAGTACTGTGGCTCCATTGGCTCCAGTGCTGTGTTGTCGGTTTACACAAGCTGAGTATCCAGGCGAGTATGTGCAGTACAGCTAGGAAATCCCATCAAAAATCATTCCAACTTTCCTCTTCTGCTTTTTCTATTATCTTCTGTCTGTTTGTACACATGGTTTTATGCCTTAGATGCAAAACCCTCAACTTAATGTAGGTACTAGAGCCAAAAATTTATATAATGTCTTGATATTAGTACCAAAATAAGTCAGTGCCAATAAGATGCTCAAGTTCTGTTAGAAACTGGCCACTTATATTTAGGACATCTGATTTTTTTTCATCACTTGGGACCTATCACAGGTGAAATCAATGAGACTGTTCTTTGGTTTCAGTGAAAGCTAGGTAATGCTGACGTTTCTGTAATTCCAAATTCTATGTAGATACTAGAAGTCTATTATATGCATTCACATGTAAGTATGTGAGCCTTAAAAAACATGGGATTTGTCTTTCTGACATCTGATAAATGTTTGGTACATAGTAAGATATAGAGAGAATTGTATCAGTGCAGAGTATGCCTTGAACTTTTACCCATTGCTTTCCTTACTTTTCTTTGTTATTTATTGTACACACCTACGGTGTTCTTTGAAAAGCCAATTTTCTGCCTGTATGGCCTTTAGCTAAGTGCAGAATTTTCACAAAATTCTCTTTACTTTAGCGCTGTTGGCCAAATAGCTACAAGTCCTGAGTAAGCATATTTCATTGTGAACATTAGTTATTAAAAATGTTATCATTTGACAGTGGTGTAAAATTTGGTAGTTCCAAAAGACTTTGGGGTTCTGAGGTTTTTCTTTGAGCTCTGTGTTGGAGGAAATCCATTTAATCCCTCCTTTCTCTTGATGTGTAAACAATATATTACACACACACACACACACACACACACACACATATTTGAACTATAACAGAAATGATATTTTAATTCAAGTGTTTTCATAAGGTGAGCTTCATTCATATTAGCTGGAACATGTTAATCACTATTTTTGATCTCTTTGCTTTTGAAGAGTAAGACAGATTTGTTGAAACTTTCAGAAAGACACTGTTTCTATCTATGTTGCTCTAAGCAGGGTGATAAATATAGTTTCCCCTTTTCTTAAGGAAAGCACCAGCATTCCCTAGGAGAATGAGGAGTAGGAAGGGCCAGCCAGAACACCATGGGGGGTATATATATCACGCCTTCAGAGCCTCAGTGATGTCACCATATGCAGCCTTTGGTGTTTCTTTCTTTATGCACACCTGCAAAGCAGTTGGCCAAGGGTAGCTCCAGGTAGGTAGACAAAGAGGTGACTGAGAAACTGATTGATTGTTTCTTTTTTTTTATGAAGAAGTTTTAAAAAAAAAAAAGTCATTCTAACAGAGGATCACTTAGAAAATAGCAAGGCTGCAGTTATGAAAAAATAACAACGGTTAAATTTAGATAAGTGAAAATCCTGTTAGTCATAGAACTAACAAAGTTGTCATCATTGTTGGATTTTGGGGGGGAAAAGAGACATTATTTAGGTTGTTCTGCTTCCTTTTTCTTCACACTTTGTAAGCCCCTGACCAGGACAGACCATTATATGCTTCTTTATTGCCAGCACAGTAAAGCCTAGAGCTTGTTTAGCCTTTAGCTACTCCTGGATTATAAATGATTGGTAAAATAATAATAAAAATGGAAAACAAACTTATGAATGACTGGCTCTAAATTCAGATAGAATGAGTTTTTCATTTCAAAGTTACAGGGAGTTGACTGGTTTGGCAGAAATTTTGCTAGGAAGTGGTTTTGGATTTTGGTTTACTGCTATGGAAGTGACTAGGAATTAGAACTGGGCGTTCCTTGAGATGCAAATTTTTGCCAGGGGTTTTTGAGCTTGGCCATGGAAACCCAGGAGGCTTAGGTACTCGTTGGCATTTCCCACCCTTTTTTGTAGAACTCTATAATTAAGGGCCCATCAGTCTGGAGTGGCTGATCGGAGAAACAGAGGGTTCTTTCTTAAGTGGAAATATGTTTTCTCTGACTCAGATCTACCCTCTGGATCTCATTCTGAGTTGTCTGGAGTGTCAAGTTCAGTTAATTGTATATTCCTGGTGAGTAGGAAAACTGGAAAAAAACTCTTGCTTTCGGTGTGTTGTTTCATATTTTCTGAGACTTGGATGGTTTTGTCTTGAACTCCAAGAAAGCTGCTGTAAAAGTTGAATCGGTAGCTTGAAAAATGTGAGTTATTATTTACTGGCAGGATTGGGTTCAGCATAAACAATTGGTCTGAAGGGAAGATCTGACTCACAGAAACCAAATTTACAGGTTAAAAAAAACCCCAACAAACATTGTGTGGATTTGATTGAGCTTTACCTCAGTTAAAAAAATAATGAAGAGCCGCATGTTAAATTTTCTACAATGTCATGAATTATAATACTGAATCTAGTGTCATTAAATTGTAGTTTTTTGTTTCTTGTCAGCTACAACAATTTCAGCAGAGCACAATCCGTGTGAAAGTATGAATAAAATTCAGGGAGTAGCATCAAGGACTTCTGAGCTAAGGAAACTGAGTTTGGCAGTACTAATTTGTATTAAAGTTGTTGTTGCATGACAGCAGGAAAAAGATTTAATGCTTGCCACCTGAATCAAGCCATGGAACATTGGTTTCTATAACTGCCATGAATTTGAATCAAGGCCAATATCTCTAAATTTGAAATAAACTGATACTCTGTCTTGAAAGAAGATACAGGCCACTTATGTTGCGGAAGGTATTTAGAAAATGTATTTCAATTTAATTTTTAGCAGTATATATCTTTCAAATTTTTAGGCGCTTTAGCACTGGCCTTTTTGGCCTATTTTTTTTTTTTTCTTTTTTTCCTATATTCCAGCAAGTATGCAGCCTTTCAGTCATTTATTTATCAACATCCAGTCTTGAACTAACACTGATTCGCACAAGACCACAGATGCTGGTTTTACTCCCACTATCACTATGCAGCCGCTTACCTTAATATGAAAGTAATTTTTCTTTTGTATATAACTGCATTAATGGAGAAAATCAGATTTCAAGCCAAGTGGTCACACTATGAAGCTTTAAAGTCATCAGATACAAAGCTTGTACCGTGACCCTAGTGTAAAAATAGTGCCTTTCCAATAGCATATACTGTGATGATACATTTCTTTCTAAAGGATCCCCAAATGCTTTACAACAAGCAGGTCAAGTTTAGGATTTCTTTGCTTCTCTTCAGAAAACAGGCAGAAACCATATGAAATTCTTTCCTATATCTGGACTGGCTTTGAAGCTCCGTATACATACCATACATTTACCCACAGAGATTATTTATCATTTTAACAAGAATAATTTGAATATTTACATAGTGTCTGGGAATAGTGAAACAGAACCCTTCGTTCTTAATTGTGAACGTCCTTCCATGGCTGAGCGCACAAGATCGTGTGAAGTTTCAGGACTGGAGGTGTGAGGACTAAGTAGCAACACTTGAACCCAGCTGCTTTCTTTCTGCATATGCCCTCTTAGGAGTGGTTTCTGTTTTTCACTGGGTACAGAAGGTCCTGATAATTGATCCATTACGTTGGAATAACTTAATCCACCATTGTAATTCAGCCATCTAGATTGAAATGTAGCAGCTGTTTCATAGCACGTAGAGCAATACACAAAAATCTTGTGATGGAAGGGGAAAAAGATACGGTATGCATGTGGAAGTGCCCAGGAAACTTGTAGAGGTAGAAGGCAGCTATTCCGCTAAAATTATTTGATGTCTTTGTTGTCATATAACATACTTTCTTGGGTTGTCTTTCATGTCCCTGATGGAGCCCTGAGGATATCCTCCATTTCAACCCTGTTTTTAACCTCTCGCTATGCTCAAAGACACAGCCTCCTTGGTGAGGAGGATGGGATTCTCGTCAGAGCCTATCAGTGCTGCTCCTTAATCGGCTGAAGCGGTGTCTGCATGATAACTAGAGGTGCTAGTCTCACCCCAGGTTGTGCCAGCTTAGGAAGCTATAGAGAGGCTGGAAATTTAACCCAGATCTGTGGCATGGTAATACAGAGCATTACCTTTAGGCTAGCAGGCCTAGCTACAGTCCATAGTTGAAATTTAAAGTGATTTTAGAAAATGCATTCAATTTGAAATGCCCCAAGGTTCCTATCATTTGTGAAGCTGCATCTCTTTCAAAATATTATGAGCGACACTGGATTTTTGCTTTTGGTGGATATGTCATAAATATGAAGAATGATAAACTATAGGGGTGACTAGTTGTAGAAGAATATAAAGGAAAACTTGCACTGTCAAGTGTTACTGCTGTCATTTAAGTGGCTATGTAGCATTAAGGCTGGGGACAACTGCTGTTGAGGTTGAGGTTATGCCAGAGACTTTGTGAAACAACAATAGGTAATTCATAATTTATACATTCTTTTTTTTTTTTTTTTTTAAGGGTGCGGGAGGTAAACTTCCTTTTCAACAGTGTCTTTCCACTGAGCATGAAAGCTGGTTTTTGTAGTTACATGTCTGTTTGTCTAGCAGTCTTTCTTCCCGTTACACACTTGCTGTCTTTTGTGTATAGTGCTAGTGCATTCTAGTGAGTTGCAACACTTAAAATTATATATAGTATATATTACCAAAACATGTAAGTACACAATATTATTTCTTGACTTTCATAGTACTGTGTAAACCCTTCTAGTATCAAATGTCTGTTTTCCACAATGTATTTAAATTTTGGGGGGAAATAATAATTTTAAGAAGGCTGAATAACTAGAAGACAGAATAGTCAATTTTTTTGTCGTTTTCTTTTGTTTTTTTTTTTTTTTTTTTTCCCTCCATAGCAACACAAAAACAATGGCTAAGAAGCATGCAGAAACACTTCCCTGTTTAGCCTTCATCTGCTCACCGTCCTGCCTGCCGTTGATAATTTTACATTATTTTCACATTTAAACCCCTTGGTTTTGGACTGCTTCTCTGAAGTATTTTAACATGGTTTCCTTCAAAAGCAGTCCCACTTTTTTCCCTTTCATACTTTAATGCACTTTAATAAGCATATGGCACAGTGCTTGTGGCAGACAACAGGCTAATGTTGTGTATTCAAGGCATGCTGTTGCTTTCTTAAAGCAGAATTCTCTTCAAAAATCTATTATCATAAAGCAGCTGATTGTCTTTCCTGGGATAGTTTATTTTATTTTGTACAGTCAAAGGGGACAAGACGTAAGTGAAGAGGTGCTTTTCTTGACTGCCAGTGGCACAAGCTCAACCTGGAATTTGAAAGTCTAGCTGTGTTCTTTCTGGTTCATGGATCACCAACAATGAGGACTCCACAGCTGGAACTTAGCTACCAATTCTGCTGATGCACGAGCCAGAGCAGAATCCAGTGTACTCTCCCATAGCTGTGCTGACTCTGTAAAAGAAAAATAAAAAGTAGAAAAACATTTTTTCCCATTAAAGCAATGCTGATTACTTTCAGAGAATGTAATAAGATGGTACCATGTTTAAAGAAATCTGTTCATATTTTTCCTTTTAAGTGGTGGTAACATCTGCATCTCTTCCTGTCATTAGTGCATTTGGAGAAGTGGATTAAAGTAAGATACACCTGTTAAAGATCTGTTGGGAGCAGTTTTCCCTTCTTTCCACAGCACAAGACTTGGATCCCAGTTCCAAATTACACATGAAAAGCCAAGGGTGTCGCAAGTCCTACCTTCTGGCAGAATGTGCTCCAGAGGTATTTCTACAGAAAAGACAATAGAAACTAGGCTTCTCCTATTTTAATTTCTATGGAAAGAATAAAGGTTCACAGTGCCTCTTCAGTCTCCCAGTTCTCATTACTCTAAGTGTTTCTATCCGTTGCTGTTGCTTGTACTTTCTTCAGAGTAAACATTTTTGTTTAACCTGCAGGATTTTTAATATTGACTATAGCATGTGGAATCTAGATGCCCAAATAATCAAAAAACAAAATGAAGGAAAAACTGAAACAAAACAACACCACCATCACCCCCTCCCAAGCAAACATAGCAGTTTTTTGAGAACTGGAAGGCATTTGTCTAGTTGAAACATGGTATGTTTTTGGCAGAATATGTTGCAGCTAGTGTACTAATTAGTAGGTATGCAGGAAAAAAATATGCATGTTTATTATGGGTGATAAGGTGACATCGTTATATTCTGTGTGTTATTTTATTAGATGTATGTATATACACAAATGACCAACATCTCAGTCCAATAATAACCTCCAATAACATGTCCAACCTAAAAGTGTCTCTGTGTCTGTATTTACAGAACACAAAAGTTTATACGCATTATGTGTTGTTACTTGTGATTGTGACAGCAGTTGGAACTTCACAGTTCAAACAAGCTGTGTACATATATCTTTGCATATGCAGTATATATTTCTATACTGATAACATTTGACACTTTTCTGGTCCAATGGTGTTTTTGTTAAGGCTGGGTTTAGCATTCTGACTACGTAACCATCTTTAAAACAAATAGCATTTTTAAAAGTACTTGCAAAGTGTTTTCTTTTCCTCCTCCAAATATAGCAATCTTCTTTTTTTGTCTCTCCCGAATTTAAAATTTTCTGACACCCAAAATGGCAAGAACAAGCCTTTGGCTAATTATAGCTCTGCTATATAGAAAGATGGCACAGTTCTGAGGTTCAATGTCTTGATGCTTTTCCGGGCTACACTCAGAGTGTTTAATACCATTGGAAAAGGAGTAGTTAAATTTAGATGTATTTATTCTTTTTTTTTTTTTAATGGGTGGAATGATCTAAAATATATTTCCAATATTTTTTTCCAATAATTTTTTTAAAATTATTTTTATGTAACATAATGTAATTTCCTGTAGAAATCTATGGGAGCTTGGTGGACTGCTCTAGTAGTCTAACATATTTTGATATAAAAGTTTTATTAATTATAATTTAATCAGTTATCTTGGGATAACTCCCAAGCTTTGTTCCTCATAAGAGGAGTTCTTGTTGCTGAATCATGCTGATGATACTTTCAAGCAATTTTAGCTTATTATGCCTTCCCTTTATATCCGCACCTGTGAGATAGCCTAGATAGTAAAGAGAGATTCACATTCTGCCTAAAGTACAGTTTCACACAGTGAGAATTCAGATTTGCAGAAACAAAAGTTATTGCCAGTACACGTATTTATTCTCTTGAGAAATTTTCACGTTTCCTTTCTTCTGTACTTGATTTGGCCCTTTCCTATGTTTAATTGGGAGTGATGATACGATAGCCATACTAAAAGATATAACATTTGTTAACAGTGCAGTATTCTAGCCTCGACCAGGCTGTAGAGTGGAAATGCAGGTCTTTGGGGTAGATAAGGTTTCATTTTTGTAAGCTGCAGAAGTGAATGAGGGGTGCATTTATGTTTTACACCTTGGCCAAATAGTGGACTCCTCTGTGATGTAACCTATTAAGCTGAAGAAGCTTTTCTGTGTAGCTGCCCTGCGGTGCTGAAAGTAAGTTATGAATGCTGTACTGTTTAAGAGCAGAAAGGTTTGCCTGGAAGAGAGCGGTGTGCCTGGGCCCCCTGCTATTGAGAAGATGCCAGTCAGAAATGAAAACGTCTTTCATGAAACTATAGCGAACTTCCCTGTGATACAGTACAATAATGCAAGGAATTTTTAGTGAAAACCTGTAAAAGTAAGTATAATACCTTGGAAATGGCAAAGAAGTACTTGCTTATAAGGGACTGTTTTAAGAGGTCACTGCCAAAAATATGCCTGGTTTTGACACAGTTTTAGAAGTGACAGGATTGAGGAGTTTAAGCCATTCCCCCTCCACACCCCCCCGCCCTTTGAGATCTCCAGTTTCTTTTGCCTTTTGGTTACAACTACAAAAGATGTCTTCTGAGAAAAATGCTTTCTGCATGACATCAGAATAAAGGAATGTTCCACACTATTCAGCATGCTTAAAAGTATTGGTTGACTGAAATAACATTACATTTAAAATGAATGCTGAACAGAAGGCCAGTTAAGGGAGAAAACAGAGCAGATCATGTTTTTGCAAACTTTTATCTTTAGGAAACGTTGATTTGTTGGACTTTGTAGAAATGTTTTCTTTAAAATAATAAAATTATGCTGAGTGTAACAGCACGCTACAATAAAGAGAACTGCTCTGTTGTCATGTGATAGAATGCATGTAGCCACAGGTAAAAACTGAAACATTTGTAATCAGAACGTAAAAATACATACGTATAGAAAAGTTAAGACATTACTATATATAGGAAAAAGCTGCAGGAAATGTATTTGCTTTTTGTAAAAAGTCTCAGGGTTTTTTCATTGTCAATTGTTAGTTTTTATTTTGCCTGACTTCAATTTATTTTTCATATAGTATTAATAAGAAAAGCTAATTATTCTCACAACTCATGCACTTATAAAAGTGTTTATTTTTCTTGAGCAATAAGAAATACATTATTGCTTGGACACTAGCTTTTACATAATTCTTTGGTATACTCTAATTTTCATTGGCACTTGGGATAGTCAAAGAAAGAATTGGAAGACAAAAATAGCAAAAGAAAAAGGTAAAGCTTAAGCAAATGCCTTCTAAACAAATAAGTATACATAATAAACAGTACTGATACTCGTAATTGTTTTGAATTAAGAATTGTATCAGTTATAAATATAAGGGGCCTCATTGTCCAGAATGATGAAAATGCTAATTTAATTACTGCTTGTAGTGGTAATGAATAATTACTGATTACAGATCGATGGCCCTCTTTCCTTGTTGCAGAGAAAAGGAGGTTTAAGATGCACTTCAGTTCATAGGTGAGAAGGACAACTTAACTTTACATGATCGGATAGTAAATGCTTTCATATCAAACCCTTGGTGCATTGCTGCGAAAATCTACACTAATTTATAGGGCAGAATAGTGGCCCAAACCCTGGCCTTGAGAGCTGGTGATGGCAGGAATTTCACAAATGCAGGTGAGACTTTCTCGTAGTGCAGCTGTGTAACACGGGTCCTGGCTCTATGCTGTGGGTGGCATCTAGGATTTAGTGTTGGTTATTTGAGTCCCCTTAAATTTAGATTTCTATTTAATAAACTAAGACCACTCTAGAGTCTGTAATCTAAGCAGAGCAATGAGAGCATGTTCCCAAAGTGGCAGCATCAGCTCGAAAAAGAACAAGCAAGGCTGTCAGAGCAGTAGGCTTCAGGGAGGCACTCGCATCCCCTCCTGGGAGCAAGCTGCCTGCTCTGGACCTCTCTCACCCAGCACCCTTGGAGTGGGAGCCCAGGGGAGCTGGGGGAGAGCTCAACCCAGGTGTCCGACAACCTGAGTAACGGCAGAGCTGCAGCACTGAAGGGAACCAGGGAATTACAGATTTTTTTCAGAAATGCAAGTTTCTGTGTAGGTTTGCCCAGTTCTTTAGAGTAAACGTTTGTGGGAAGAGCATGTGTGGTTTTATAAAGCTTGTGGGAGAAGAAAGGAGGAACAGGAGACAAAGAATTGCATGAGAAGGGTTGGCTACAATATTGCCAACTCTGATCTAATTATGAGCTAATGAGACTTGATGTTTTACTTGAAATCCCCTGGCACTGTGTGCTTGTATATTTCTTTTAGCCCTTCTTTAACAAGACTGAAAACCTTAGAGGCTCAGAACCAAGAAGACTTATACCTTGAAATTTATTGTTATTATTACTATTTTATTATTTTTATTATGCATCTCATGAGATTTTTATTGCCGCGGTTGTCAGCCCTTCTACACTGGGTACCTATTCAATGAATCCATACAGTGTCTCCCACAAAATGAGACACCACCCATTTTCGCATCTTACGGCATGAGAAGCATCACAATGCATGAGAAGCAAAACAGAGGCAGGGGACATACTGTCCTCTGTATGGACTCTCTGCAGCAAGTCACATCTGCACAACAGAATATTTTGCATAGAAGAGTTTTGATGTCTATTTTCTTTTTACCATCATCTGTATGAATAATGAAGTTGCATTTGATACAGTCAGAGAGTTATTTGGGGAGATACCTCGAATATACTTGAGGTGAAAAAATGAAGAAAAAAATTATATTGTTAGTTTTAACTTTGCATTTTGGAAATAAATACTAAAGTAGTGAGGATAGCACCATCAGGCAGACAGCAGGTGGGCCAAGCAGCAGGAGGGAAATGATACTTGCCGCACCTGCTCTGCACACTTTAAAAAAAAAAAAAAAAGAAAGGGAGAAAATTTGGTAATCCTGCATGACACCTACTTTTATTCTGGTGTTTCATTTCTGTAGTTTCTTAGTTCATCTTAAAAGATGTGGGAGGGAATCTGGAGATTTCAGACTACTTTATACGGTGTGGATTTATGTGTGTAGATATATTCTTATAAGTATCACCATGCTACCTGAACTGTAGTGTGATGCTAATAATAGTAATAAATTAAACCCCCTTTTTATTTTCATGACGGAGATAGTCCACTACTATGACTCCCATTTTGCAGGTGGACAAAAACTAAGTACAGAAAGGGGTCAGCATTAATTCACGGCTTAACTGTAAACATAATTTATGGGTTATAGCTCAATTACATAGAGGATGGAGCCAGTACATGAAAATGGCTTCAGTTTCCTTTTGCTTTCTTGCTTCTCTGCTGGTTCAGTAACCCTGTACTTCACTGAAGAATTTGCTGTCTGGTCTAATTTCAGTCAGATTGGAAACAGCTGGAGGGGTCAGAAAGCACAAGTATCAGTGTGGCGAAGGAAGTGGCTAAGCCTGGCCCTCTTTTTCTTGGGCAAGAAGCAGTAGAGAAGACAACAGCGTACGAGCTCTAGATTGGACATGTGGTGCCAGTAGGATCAGCTGTTGATTAGTCAAGGCAAGGCTACCCAATTAAGTCATTATTAGGGCCATTGTATACTGAGCATTTGTTATAAAGCAGCTGGATTCTACCAGTAGGTTTGGGTCCAAATTGCTGGTTCCCAGAGCTGACTGAGCTATCAGGGGATGTTTCTAGAAAGATGGTTGGTCTAAAAAATGCATTCAGGATTAAGGTGTCTGGTGTTCCTGGCTTCCACTCTTCAGTCTGCTGTGGCTCATTCCAAATGACTTTAGGTAAGTCACTTTGCTTTATTTCTCTCAGCTTCCTCCTTGGTGGAATTTTTGCCCCATTGCCTAACACAGATGCTACAAGCGTTACTTGGGTAGTGCTTTGCTTTGACCGTGTGAATTTTTGTAAAATGCAATAATACTGTTTGTTTTATTACACTGTGGTTTCTTCCTCAGAAGTCCTCTGTTACAGAATATAGCACATGCAGGAATTTTTAATTTGACATTAGAGCTAAGATGTATGGAGTAAGGAGTATTAAATAAATCAGGAGAGTAAGAGAATTCACTGTCTAGTTTGTCTCCTGGTGATTGTGATTGTTGAGAAAAGTGTATTTCTGCCTTCAGAAGTTAGATAATATTCAAGATGTGAACTATTTGAAAGTTAAGCAGTTTGTGCTACTCAATAAAATTTATGTTCCTTAACAAGGGGAATCTTGCAGCTTAAGGGCCCAATTCTGCAAGTAAAAGCTCCAAGATACAGCCTGTAATTGCAGTGTGAGAAGCCCAGTTACTAGCAAACAAAGGCTAAAAGTAAGTACTGTGACTAGTGATAAGAACTGTAGGACTGGGTAATATACAGTAGGAATTATTTCATTCCTGTATTAACTAACGTGTTTTTCATTGGCCACCAGTGATTCAGGATTTCACTATGATGAAATGAAACTTACCTTTACTCAAAATCCTGATTATTAAGGCTTGTACTTGATAATAGCTCTTTAAGAAGTAGTATAGATGCTATTTTTCTGGTTTATCCTTGTCTCGTTCTGAAAGAGGTGAAGAATTGCTGAAAACTGACCATGATTAAAGAGAACGAGCAGACCGGTGTCTGAGGACTCCGACATTCTCAGACAGGAGAATCAACTGCTTATTAGAGCAGTACAGAAACATTCAGTTTAGCAACAAACTACAGCTGGCTTGAAATGAGAATTATAGATAGCTTGATTGAGTAGATTAACTAGGTGCTGTATTATTCTTTAAATGAGAGCTCCCACAGTTTATCTTCCAAGTGTGTGAAGTATGTTTTACGTGGTTGTTCAGTCATTGTGTGCATATCGGTGGGAGAGCCCTTTCTGTGTGGTAAAAGGTGGCTCGTTTCCACCTTAAGAGAACGCTTTATGAAATGGATAGCATAAATAACAACTAAATTTTTTGAGGAAGATCCCCCTTTATTTCCCAAGTGTACTGTATGTTTACCTAAGCTCTCACTGTCGGTTAGATTACTTGATAAGTCAATCCAAATATTTGAAAGAGAAGCTGAACATGGTGTCCATAGAAAGAAAACATTAAAAAAAAATCCTTGCAAATAACACTTTATACATGTTTTTGAAGGGAAGTTTCAAATTAGGTGGCAAAGCTATTATCAATAAATTCGTTCTTTCAGGGAGAATAAAAGAAATCTTTCTCTTATGTGAAATTAGGACAAGTAGGTAATTCCAACAAGATCTTTAGAAGTTTGTTCCTTTTATCACTTATAACTGTAAAACAGCTTTGCATTTTGAAATACAGCAATTTACTGGGAGGAAGGTGTTGTGGATTTTTATATGTATTTTTCCCCAATGAAAAATAAATATGTAATTGAGTAGGTATAAAACCTTTGTTGCAGAACATACAGTGGTGTAGTTACAAAAGACAGACAGCTTACTGCAGATGGGCTGTTGTTTGGCTCTTTTGCACTTCAGCAAGGGGAAATTTCCCTTTCCCTTTAGTATAGATTCTCTTTCACAAGCTGACAATCATTATGTTCAAGTGTGAAGAAAGTGCGGCTGCTTTAAATTTAGCTATTCATTGCTTGTGAAGTTCTAATCACTGAATCAGCTGAAGATGAAGTCCTATTTCCTCACAGGTCAGGTGCAGCGCTGGTAATCAGAATGAAAGCTTTGTAACCTGGTCTGCTTACTGAGACACCTTCCTCAGGAGTTAGAAGAGCAGGGAACACTGACCCAAAACTGGCAGTGGGGTGTTCTGGGGTTGGGTGGTTGTTTGTGGTTTTGTTTTTTTTTTTGGGTTGGTTGGTTTGGTTTTTTTTTTTTTTTTTTTGAGATAGGCCTGATTCTAGTCTGTACTTAGGTGATTTTGCTAATGGCACGGATATTATAACTGCATCTGAAAATATGATTAAGTCATATTTTGTACCTAAATATCAATTTGTATGTCTTGCTCCTTAAATGATCTCCGCTTCAGAACTTGCGATGAAACTGTATGTACATACTTTCTAGATCTTGATTTTTTTTTTTTTTAAATACTTAACCTTTTAAGATCTGTATCCTGAATTTATATGTATATTTATGTATATAGAATATATGTATTATTTTTTTTTCTCCTAGCTATATTAAGTCCTTATAACTTTGGTGATATTAATCTTCTTTTTGCAAATATATGTATACATTTTTGTTGGCGTTATTTTAGTTGTTAAAGTAATTCAGTTTACATACTGCGAAATGAACTCGATATTTTTAACATATCATATTAGGAAAAAAACCCCTATGATGACATTCTGAATTTCTTTAGAGAAGGCAGCGATACCGAGTTCTGAAGTTGTAAGTCTCCAGCCTTCCGATAGGCTGCATAGCGTTTGTAAGCCTATAGTTGTTAGTGTCCCACAAACCGCAGGCCACTGATCACTGCAGAACTATGAAGCAAAGACACTTGTTTATGTGGTTCTGTCCTTGGTATTGCAATGCACCATCTTTGTAAATTCATCTCATTGCTGGAAATCCTTGTGCAGTTTAGGGGCAGGGATTGATAATAGGCTTTTTGTATTTTATAACAAAGGCATCTGAGGAAAGATGGAGAAAGTAATTGCTTCTTTTTGGGTTGTCATCAAAATACATGACTCTATAGCTGAAAGAGGAGTCTGGTGTGGTAACGTGCTATCTGTGCTATGCACTGAGGACTAAATGCTTTCTATCTCACACAATGGTTATGACAAGTAATCGAGGAGCTCTGCAGGATACAGAAAAAGTTTTAATTTGTGTGTGCTATAGACTGAAAAGATACATCCTATCTTGCTTCTCTTTGGTGCTGTGACCATGCCTGGTTTACTTTGCCAGCGCCATAGGCTTTCTGCTTGCTGTAGGTCCATAAAGTTACCCTTCTGGAAAGGAAGCTACTCTTGCTACTTATTTCTTCAGCCTTCCCTTCCTGCTGCCTTTCTGCTCTGTTCATCTTCCGCCAATACTGACAAAAGCTGTTGCAGGTACTGGATTGAACTGGCTTGCTTTGTGCCATATGCCATAGGTTAGTAATTCTTATACCCTTAAGCATCAGCTGGGGGGGAGTTGCTTTTACTCTGTAATAACGTCATACTGATGTTTATAGTATAGCATTATAAAAGCAATCTAATAGTTACATGTGGGTCATAGTAGCCTTCAACCAACAAAATACTTAGATGTGTGCTTTAACTCTAATCCAGTGAATCATTCCATTGACTCCAATGCACTGCTCACGTACTAAAAAATAAGAATGTTTAAGTGCTTTTCCAAACTGAAGTCTTTACGAGTAACCTGCATATTGTATATCTGTATTGTTCAGATACACAGAATATTCATGTGGTGAATTATTCCTTTATGTTTGATAGGATTTAATAGTATTTTTGTATCTGTCTGTTCTATTCATTTTTCACATTAATGACATTCATCTTGTCTATCTGTGGCGTTTTTAATGTGCCCATCACCAGAGTATCTGCCTGTCTCTTCTGCAAAATAAATGCCTCTCAAGAAGAGATAGGAACTGTAATGCATGTGTAATTATTTAAAAAAAAAAAAAAGGTTATTACTGAAACATAGTAGCCTTCCTTCCCCCACTCCAATACTTATTTTTTCTAGAGACAAAATCTGCAGCAGAAAGCACTGAGCAACAAGTTTATCAATTTGAACAGGCCAACTGCACAACTAAATGTATGTGAAACTTAACAAATCCCTTGGGGAAGCTGACTGTAAGAATTTCCTAGTCTGTGTCGAGTTACTGAGGTGCGACATGGTGGATTGAACTTAATGCCTTAGGCAAGCACAGTCAAATAGAGAGAGTTTAAGATTTTGCTGTGTCCATGAAGGGATCTGCTGGTAGTTGTCTAAATTAAGCTTTCAGAAAAGAATATAACACTATCATGAGCTCTTTTCCTTGAATATTTTCACAGGTTATTCTGGTTTAAAAGAAATCCAAGTAGGATTTCCTCTGTGTAAGCCTCATAGCAGTCGCAAAAAGATTGAAGGGTTATTCCTCTTACCAGGAATAGCAAAATGCCGGAACAGAAATTTTCCATTACACTGTGCTGTCTGTTTTAAAGGCATAGAATCTTAGCTAAAAACAAGGATCCCCACCTGCGTGGGAATTGATTGCTATGACTGCATAGGTGCTGCTGATGCTAGGACTGCAGGGACTGCACAACTGCTCTGAGTTTCTCACCACCTCCTTTCTTTCTTGCATCTATGTGAAGGGAAAATTGATCCTGATGACGGATCTGGCCTTAATGACCTTGATGAGCCTGTAGCAGCTAGCCTAAAGAAGGTGGCAGCACCTTATGGAAGAGTCTATGCACATGCTACAGAGTTTAAATGAGGTCTGCCACTGGCAGTGGTGCCTTCAGCTTACAGCGATGAAGAAGCCACCTGCTATGTACGTGCTAAGAGTTGTAGAGCCACCAGGAGGGAAGGGAAAAGCATGGGTAATCAGGTGCCGTGCTCAAATCAAGACAAATGAGCTTGAGCGTTTTTGGAATATATTTTTTTTGACCAGAGGTGAGCCGGCATCCTGGAAAAATCAGAGTTCTTGATCAACCATCTGCAGCACAGCTTGCAGCTTTATCATCTACAGCTGAAGGGTAGCCTTGCCTTGTGCCGGGCGTGTAGCTCAAGTTCTCAGAGCGAAGCTGGAGCTGTTGGTAGAGCTGGACCCCGAGTAGAACACAGGATTGTAGCTGCCTCAGTCATAGCCCACAGCGGTGGCAAAGTGAAGAGGGGCTTTGGAGTTAAAAATTGCCTTATCTCACCTTGAAAGGAGGCTGGGAACCTAGATTTCACCGTGTGCTGTTAACCCTTGGTTCTCACTGGGATCTCCAGCACCATTTCTTCTCTAGTGTGTACATACACAGCTGTAAGTGATGTTAGGACTTTTTGCCTCACTCTTTTCACAAAGGACCCAACTTCTTGGGTCATTGCAGTATAAATAGCATATTTACAAGGTGGCCTGCATGTAAGGCACAGAAAATGCCATAGACTTCTTATAATCTGAGGCAAGTATTCATTGGCTGAAGAGTGCTTTTATCTTTTTCGTGAAGTGTCCTGAGATTTGGACTTGGAACAATTGTTTTACTGTTCTCTGTCCCTTTGGGTATTTTTTTTAACTTGTTTTCAGATATTTTTTTAATTATTATTTTTTGGTTCATTTAAATTGGTTAGATGGCAGTTTGCCTTATTGCCTGGTAAGAATTGGGCAGGGAAAATTAAGCAAGTATATACTACTTAGATTATTTAAAGGAGATATGACGCTGAGGTACCACTGCATATTTGCCAACTCTATATTTAGATCATAATATTTTTTTTTTTTAGCTCTTTGATTGCCAGTATTGATGGTGATCTCAGCTGTAGGATGACCCTATGCCCTTTTTGCATTTGTTAACCCAGAACCTCTGGCTATTAGGTAAAGTCAAATAAATATCATGGGATATAAGAATGATGCTAACATCTCCAGCTGAGTGATACATTTATGTCGAATCACTACTTTTTTTTAGTTAAATGACAGGAATTGATAAGCATGTTTCTCATGCTATCCTAGACAGACCATTGGTCAAGTGTTGAACTTGACTGCCAGGGGCTTGTCTAGCCATTGATGCTACCTCAGAGTTTCTGGTTCTGCAGAGATGAGATGCTGCTCCAAAACCTGTCGGAATGGGGAGTTAGGCATATGAACAACTGTGTTTAATCTGTCTCGTATTGCTCAGAGCAAGCAGTAGTCTGCCAGCACAGTGACCAATCCCTAGAGTTAATTACCATAATTCATTAGCAAAGCCTCACTTCCTGGATGATTTGAGTTGATTAGTAGCCACTTTGTTCTATCACCTTTTTTGGCTGAGCATTCAGTTAGACATTTCAGACTCCAAAGACTAATGGATTTACATGTAGCACTTACCCAGCAGGGAGAAACAATTGAATTCTAATGCAGGCTGTTGCTTTTCATGTAGCCTTTGGGACTTGGTGCAAGGGTTAACGGGAAGGAGACTTCTTAACTTGAAATAAGGAAACTTTTCTCCTGTGCTTCCGTTCTAAGCCCTACGACCTTGTTATGTCAGCTGGTTACAGCTGACCACTGTCAGAGAACTTGGGGAAATTTTGTTTCTCAAATGCTAATAACATTGCAGTAGGTTGTAGATCTTCCTGAAGAAGAGCAGGAGCTATGCAAGTTTTCTGTGACACAAGTCACTCTTGCCGCCTGGGGAATTGTTACCTTCCTGAGCAATGATCATGGATTCCACCATCCCCACCCTGGTTAACCCCCATTGATATATTGAGTGTGATGGTACATTCCATTGGCCATTCCGTAGTTCTGTCTAGGCTACTTCTCAGCTTCTATTAAAAGCTGAAAAGAGTCCTTGAAAAGTACAAACATTGCCTAGCAGCAACTAAACTAATATGCATTATTGACATTCCTGTCACAGCAATCACTAGAACGAAAATTAACTCTTTCCCACCTGAAACCAGGACACGTATATTGAAATGAGCCATTAGTTTTCAGGCAAAGAAAAAAAACTACTTGTCTGTTACCAACGTGTAAGAATGGCCAGGCTTTTATTTGCTTATGTATCAGGGGCCTATAAGTCACGAGACTGTGGGAAGGTCCCAGTTAAATTGGAGGATGTACCAGTTGCAGTGAACCCTATACTTGCAGATTTTTTGAGTAGGCTTTAGACTGTTCCTCCTATTTGTGGATTTCAAGTTTGTCCCTCCCTGTTTGTGTGTTTGGACTGAAGCATTGCTCAGTTCACCTGTCTATGGACAAATAAAACCCATGATATATAGCAAAAAATTATTTAATATCTTGTTCAAGCTAACATGAATTACAGGCAAGATCAGCTCTTCTCGGTGTTGTTGCCTGCGGACATAACACTTCAATATTTTTGGTAATTTTATTTTGTTCTGCTTCTTATTCAGTTACAAAACTAATAAAAATTTTAGAATAAGAGGTATGTTTTTGAAGAAAGGCTAAAAATGCTCCCTTTCCTTCCAGAGTGATACTTTTGGGAGGTGAGGAAACAGCATTGATGGACTTGATTTTAAGTACTGAGCTGGGAAAGGAACAACTTGATGTGCGGAATGAGTCCTTTTTTTGATTCACATTAGAAGGAATCTATGACCTTTAAAGTACAGGAGTTTAATGTGGACCTTGCATAATGTCCTGGTTTGAGGTAAAACAGAACCAATTTTGTTCAGTAACTTCTGATGCCTACTCGTGCCCCACGTTTGGCGCCCAAACCACGACGCATTGTAAAATATTACTAAAGTAACTTTTTGAAGCTGGCTCAAGATATACAGACGTACTAGGCAGAAATTAGCAAGTAGCGAAGTTATTTTCTTCAGCAAAGCGCGTTAGGACATGTATAAACTTATAGGTGGTTCCACTGACAAATTATTTATGCACTTTATATATTAATTGAATCAAGTAGTAAGTAATTTACACCTTATCTAATGTTAGAGTTGCCTGAATACCTTTGAAAAGGCGCTGGGATTTCAATACTCTGGCTAGCTGTCTGACTAGATTGTTCTGGTTGTCACTTTTCTTTTTTGAAGCCTTCTTTTGCCAATTTTTTGGTTACGTGCAGTAAGAAGATAGGAAAGGAAGAATTAGTGCAAAGGAAAGTTTTATCGCCAGGTATTACCCCATCTTTAGTATCTCAAAACAAAAGATTTCAAGTCTCGTCAGTATTGGCAGACTTGGGAGTTTGACGGTAGGGCTGTACTGCATTTCTTTGGGGTTCAGTGTATGTGGTGTTTTGCCTTGGGCTCTCATTGTTTACTACTGCAAAGACTATTGGCTGTCAGATAATACTGTAGGGTGAGTTACTGTATTTCAATAAAGCTGTGGCCTTGGCCTTTAATCTGGTTACCAGAGATCTATGTTTTCTGTCTGTGTAGCCCAGAGTGGCATTTGCAATATAACAAACACTTAAAAGATTTACTTTCTTCTGGCACATAAGAATGTTCTTCCAACTGAGTGTTTCTTCCCTAAAAGAAGTATGCATCTTCAAATATGTAATTTCTAATATGGGCAAGTAACCTGACTAGTCTTACACATCTTAACAGTACCCTGGCTTTAAAGAA
Source organism: Vanellus vanellus (assembly GCF_965231255.1). Classification (NCBI taxonomy): domain Eukaryota; kingdom Metazoa; phylum Chordata; class Aves; order Charadriiformes; family Charadriidae; genus Vanellus; species Vanellus vanellus. The sequence goes on from NC_138911.1 coordinate 42,331,327, forward strand.
AGGATTTTCCATTTTGCTGGGAAGGCTTGACAGTGTTCCTTCTTTCCATAGTGAGTTTTGCATAGAGGAAACTAGCCCAAGTTATTGGAAAAGCTAATATTTTGGTAAACTTGGATATATTAATGCTTTTAAGCTTTGAAGTTTATTTCTAGTAATAAAAAGGAACTCTAACATCACGATGTATTAATATTTAGTTACAACTGAAATTCTATGAAAAGCTAAGCAAACAAAGTTAATTTCTAATGCTCAAAAATGTTAATAAAATTATTTTTATTTAAATACAATAGAAGCACCAATAGCATGTGGAGGTCAAAACTGACTTTAGACCTTTCCTAGTTGTGGGGTTCTGCTAGAGCCCTCTGGCACAGGGAAGAGGTGTGCCAGATGCAGAGCCTGCTGTAAGTTGAAACTAAATGAAAACACAGAAATGGAGGGGCCTGGAAACTGGTAGGGCATGGCTCTACCTTCCATCCGCTGATCAGCGGATCTGGCCAGATTCCCTCTGATAAAGATGATGCAAACATCTGTTGCATCCTGGACTACTGGTACAACCACAGCTGTGTGAGGCATTCAGTTTCAGTTATTATTTGCAATATATCCTTAACAGGCTTTGCTATGTTCTCTTTGCTTGCCTCAACATCAATACTATTATGTTAAAATCTACTGGTCTTATAATTTGTTAACATTTAGAGCATTAGTAAATGGAAACTTTTGGCAAACTTTTATTTTAGTTCCAAAAGTTTGCACAGCAATGTGCTCCATCTAATCTACTGTGCAACTGAAGTATGACACAATGTATTATTATGAACTGGCTATTTTATTTGCAGCTAATGGGCAATAAACAACAAATACTAATTCAGAACAGGTTTTCTTATCATGAATTATCTGCCAGTATTTTCCCAAACATATTAGCTACTCAAAAGTTTCAATCACAATTTAAGTAAATTTATTTCTTACTGATTTGGAAGGTGCTATTTATGAGACTAGTTGGGATGTGAAATTTAAGCTCTTCAATTAGGTTCATGATAACTTTTATTCCGTGATTGAATTCATACCCAATTTTAAAAGTTGTATCCCAAATGCCAGTGGTGTGTTGGGTTTGTTTGGCAGGGGTTTGGTGGTGGGAGGGCTACGGGTTGACTTTGATTCCAGTATATAAAGAGGGCCTACAGGAGAGCTGGAGAAGAATGTTTTACAAGGGCATGTAGTGATAGGACGAGGGGCAATGGCTTCAAACTGGAAGAAAGTAGATTTAGGTTAGATATTAGGAAGAAACTTTTCACTCTGAGGGTGGTGAGGCACTGGAACAGGCTTCCCAGAGAAGTCGTGGATGCCCCATCCCTGGAAGTGGTCAAGACCAGGCAGGATGGGGCTTTGAGCAACTTGGTCTAGTGGGAGGTGTCCCTGCCTATGGCAGGGGGCAGGGGGGCTGGAACTTGATGATCTTCAAGGTCCCTTCCAACCTAAACCATTCTATGATTCTGTGAGAAGCTGCTAGAAGCCTCCCCTGTGTCCGCTAGAGCCAATGCCAGCTGGGGCCAAGGCTGAGCCTATCAGGGATGGTGATAGCACCTTTAAGAGGGAAAAAATTGTGCAGCGGCAACTGCAGACAGAGAGAGGAGTGAGAATATGTGAGAGACTCTGCAGACACCCAAGTCAGTGAAGAAGGAGGGGGAGGAGGTGCTCCAGGTGCTGTGGTAAAGACCATGGTGAGGAGGTAGTCCCCCTGCACCCATGGAAGTTAATGCTGGAGCAGATATCCACCTGCAGCCTGTGGAGGACCCCATGCTGGAGCAGGTGGATGCACCCAAAGGAGGTTGTGACCCTGCAGAGAGCCTGCACTGGAGCAGGCTCCTGGCAGGACCTGTGGAGAGAGGAGCCCACACTGGAGCAAGTTTGCTGGCAGGACCTGTGACCTTGTGGAGGACCCACGCTGGAGCAATCTGTTCTTGAAGGGCTGCACCCTGTGGAAGGACTCATGTTGGAGAAGTTCGTGAAGAACTGTAGCCTGTAGGAAGAACTTATGTTGGAGAAATTCATGGAGGACTGCCCCCTGTGGGAGGGACCCCATGCTGGAGCAGGGGAAGAGTGTGAGGAGTCCTCCCCTTGAGGAGGAAGGAGCTGCAGAAACATGTGATGAACTGACTGCAATGCCAATTTCCTCCTCCCCCCCGCCCCCTTGTGCCACTGGTGGGAAAGAGGTGAAAATTGAGCCCAGAAAGAAGGGAGGGATGAGGGGAAGGTGGTTTTAAGATTTGGTTTTATTTCTCATTACCGTACTCTGATTTGGTTGGCAATAAATTAAATTAAATTCCCCAAGCTGAGGCTGTTTTGCCTGTGACGTAATTGCTGAATGATGTCTCCCTGTCCTTATCTCGACCCACAAGCTTTTCATTATGTTTTCTCTCCCTTGCCCAGCTAAGGAGGGGAGTGATAGTGTGGCTTTGGTGGGCACCTAACATTGAGCCAGGGTCAACCCACCACGGTCGGCTACAAACTCTGCAGTAGGCAAAGCAGTTCCCTCTTTCCTTACACAATTCTGTCAGGAAACCAGTTTGCCAGAGCGCTGGTAGAAAACAAACACAAAAACATGTGACTAACATAGAAGCGAAGCTGGTAGACTACTAAAGTGAACACTTTTCAGCTTGGGAACAGAAATATATGAAAAATCAATGGGTGTGCGTGTGAAGAAGTATGCTGGATAAGAGTAATCTATTCTGAGCGCTTTCCCAAATATGTTACTTTCCCAGGAACTTCTGCGTATTTGTCCCTCTTCTGTCCTCCTTCCTTCCAAGTAAGTATTTATAAACTGCTTAATCCCCTCTCAACATGTGCATATAACTTCCACTGACACTAAGGCTAATTACTTATGCTTAATGCCAAGGAAATAGGACCTCTCGTAGGGTCAAATTAACTTTATTTGCATAAAGCCATGTAATTGACAGGTCCAAAAATCCACTACTGCAATCCAGGGCCAAGTGCTGGGGCTGTATGCAACGTATAGGCTTTCAAGTCACTCCTGCAGTTACTTGGCCTTTTTTGCCTATCTCTAACACTTCCATGGCTACTATTTGGCTAGTTTTCATTTTTTTGATTAATTTTCCTGATGCCTTTCTGGCTGTCAGATAGGAGTTTGTGCTGCTTTCAGAATATGTAATGTATGCCATTATTAAAGACAATAAGCTTCGAGAAAGTGCACTTCAGTAGACTCGGAGAAATGGTAGGCAACTTTCTGAAGGAAGCAGGTGCATGGTGAAGCGACATGAAGGCAGTTGACAGTTCTTCAGTGTTTCGGCCCTTGTAAATGTTTCTGTAACTTTACTAGTACAAAGAAAGGAAGTTTAACACAAGTCCAGTTTAATGAAACATGAGCTCTTCAGTCACCTAAAACTTGAGGGATGTTGCCAAAAGCTGAAACTGGGTCAAATTATTATGGATGAGTGTAAAAGAATGGGATGGGCAAGTGGAAATAAAATTTGAAAGACTTGGGCACAAAGTGGAATTCAGCTAATAAGAGACAGAACTGAGAAAGGAAGGATGAGAAAAGGGCTTGGCCATTGCTTAGTGATTAGGTAAGAGACTGATAAATGCCTTGGCATTCTCAGAATAATTTGCTAACTTCTTACTGCTTAGTTTTCATGTCTTACTATTGATATCCATGGTCAAGTGTGAGAAACATGGGTGTTAATGTAAAAATAAAGGAATAAAGAAAACCTAGGTAAGTAGGGTTGTGGTGTGGTGGTTGTTTTGGTTTGGGTGTGGTGGTATGTTTTGTTTTTTTAACTAACTAATGATATTTATCCAAGAGTAGTTGAGAATTGGCCGGGCTACTCACATAGCTGATAGCGTTATCTATGAAAACCCTTGGAGAACTGGTGAGATTCTTAGCATATGAGCAGGTATAGTTTTGCTCACGCTGCTTACTTCAGCACACGAGTCAGATGCCTGAGTTAGGACTCTAGGCCTCAACTAGAGACTAGAGATGATCCAAGGCTCCTAGTGGAGGCAGAGGGCTCCTCTGTCAGGGCCGCTCTGTATAAGAAATTCTCATTTAAGCATTTAGTTGGTTTCCTGAGGGAAGTCTCTGTGATTACTGTCTCCTCAGCCATGCTTCTCTTTAAACCTTACTGACCCGGGCACCAACAGACCAGTCAGCAAACTTCAATTATTGGAAAAATAGACATTGCTCATAAGCATATGGAAGATAACAAAGGCATATATAAGAGTCAATGTGACTTCTTCAAGAACATGGTGTCAAACCTACGAGTTTTTTTCAGTAACAGGATGAGCATACCTTATAGGTAGTACAGAAACAAGGTGTGTCATACATCATGATTTTAACATAAATTTTAGTGAAATTCTAGCTTTTAGTAAATATCTAAGTTTTGACATTCTTTCTTCAGATGTTCTGTGATAAACATGATTAAGATGAAATTACCATAAAGGGGGCGGGGATGATGATTGAGAGAAGAATCACACTGGATGGAAACCCTGGAACCCTAGTGTAGCTACCTAATGCATGTCCTAAAGTAAGCAGTGTGAGTACAGTTTCAGTGTGGAGGGAGTTGGTGGGATACCTTCAGGACCTGATCTCAGTCTGATAACATTTGTCTCCACTGAGGCTTTGGATGAAGGAATACAAAGTACTTACTTAGTTTGCAGTTGGGAAGGTCTGGGAGCACTTTAAATCACAGGGATAGAATTCAAAGTTATATTGATAATTGAAGACATAAAATATATACAATTCGCTAAAGGGCAGTGCTAAACTTTATGGTGCAAAGATTTTAAATACTTGGTGAGAAGATAATCTAGGAGAAAAAGCATCTTGGGGTCATTGCAGTTGGTAACTGAACGTGAGGCTAGTGTGGCATGTTAATACGAAAACGGAGATTGGATAATCATTCTGAGATGTGAAGCAGGAGTCTTGAGTAAGTATGAGATCTAGAAACCTTGAGCTGAAAGGAAAAAGTGAAAGAATTTAAGGTTTGGTGGTGTTTTTTCTTTCAAAGAAATCCTAATGAGAGGGATAAGACTTTTTAAACGTGACAGGTAAAGTATTCTATGTATTGCTTTGAGCTAGGACAAGGGCATAGAAGAAAACCACATCGCTTTTTCTCAGTCACGTATGAGCATGTTCACACACTGTGGCAGGTCAAACAAAATCCCTTTTGGGTACAAGTAACAGCAACAGTTTCTTGAATTGATTCAGACACGCTTCCCAGTCCATGTAGTGAGCAAGTTTGAGATGTACTTATTTTATTGATTTAAAATGTTCCTTTCATAAAAAGAAAATATACTGGTGTGCACATCTGCTCATTGTTCAACAGCTAATAAAGTTAGCATTAAGTTATGAACTTGACATGTAACCTATTCGTAAACACTAACTGTTCATAATACTTCAAGTATGTAATCTTCACATTAGCATTATAATGCTAATACAGTAATCGTGTTCTCTTTATGTTTATACCGTGGCATCAGTGTAGCATGTAAGTGTAAACTGAATGTGTACTAGAAGGGTGTGTTTTGGCATGGGTTTGGGCTTTAGGCTTATTTTGCACAAAGCAAAAGTCTGTAAGACTTCTCTTCAAATTATGGCACAACAGGACTTGGGAGATGATGCTAGAGGATCCTTCTATCTGTTTCCCTTATTCTCTCTGATGGTGATGATGAAGTCATAAAGGCTGCCCTTGCATCTCGGCATCTGCTGCTCCTTTCTATTTGGCTATAGCACATTTGTCTTATGATATATCTTCTATTTGGATATAATATATTTGTCTTATGAAATGTTGTGCTCAGTCAGATTATTTAGAGTAGATACAAATAGAACTGTTTTGATTTGGGAGAAAGTGAATATTTATAAAGATTTTTGGAAAAGAATTACACACAATTGCTGCTAGATATAAATTGATTCTCTGGCTCACTATTGTATGAGGCTTTGGAAAAGATTAAATAAAGCCCAGGACTACTGAATCATGGAATTCAAACATGGAAAAAAGCAGTTAGATTGTCCAATCTTTCTGCTTATGTACAGTGAATCTTCACAGTTTATTTTCTAGTTTTATGCTTTGTTCTGTTATAAAAGTCAAAAGCTACTAGGCTTCTGCCATCTACCCGGTGAGGCTATTCTATGGCCTAATACACTCAGCTTTTAGGAAGATTTTCGCTATAATGTGTATGTTCATTCTTTAACCTCATCCTGGTGTTTCTCATTGTTCCTTCACAGAATCATAGAATAGTTTGGGTTGGAAGCATGTTTCCAGTGAAGTGGATGCAAGTTTTCCAGCTGTAATTAGACCATCTGAAATGGTCCTTTGCAACTATAGCATGATGTTCCTGTATATCGATGGAGAATCCATCTGTATTTTCTTAGACTTTTCGGTATTCTTTGTGTCTCTTAAGCCAACTGCTGTGAGAGCGCTAGCCAATCTGCAGCTTTGCATCACTGGAGAGTGCCTGCGACAGACTGGATAGGTGAATAGCATACCTCAGCAGCAGGTTTCTCTTGCTGCCTCTGTTTGCCTCTTTTTAGGACATCTGGGTATAGTACTGGCTAGGATACCAGAATTTTTGTAGTTAAATATTGAATGCCTGCATATGCCCCAGCTAGATAGAAATCATGGACTACAAATATAGCAAGTTTATAAAAATGTGAGCAGACTTCTTCGCAAGTTCAGTTTTGAACCACTGAGAGGGCTGATGAGGGCATAGCTGTTGGTGTATAAAGTCAAGTCCGTTCCTTCTTTATGTAAGAAAGGTGTGGGGTTTTTGGCAAGTGGAGTGCTCAATAAACAACATGCCTCTAAAAAGAAAATGTTTGTATTTAAGCCACTTGAGTATTATAGGTAGTAAGAGACAGCTTTTTCATGACATCTGGGTAATAGTGATCAAAAGAGAGCTGAAGCAGTGCTGTCTAGAAAGTTGGGTCACTGCATCCAGTCTGTATTTGTTCAGTGGTTATGAAACTGATACCTGTGGAAGTTATTTGAATGAGTTAAGTGGAAGGGTTAAAAGACTTTGAGCTATAAGCTTAAGGGAGGTTTGCAGAATAAAACCAAATTTTGTAATTCTGTTGAATGCTTATGAAGTAAAAACCCCTTAGACCCGTGCCTGTAGATTCTAGTCCTGCACTCAGATACCCTCTGCAACTCCCTCTACTTTTGCAAAGCCTGAGAAACATAGGCAGGGATTCAGAGAATGATGTATGTCTTCATGGAAGATTAGGGTCTGAGCTGTTTTATCCATCATTCTGAAGTACTTCTACCAATAGCTATCATCAGAATTTGCCTTGTCTTTTGAAATTATCATGATTCCTTTACTTCAGTGGTGCCTCTTGCAAAATATCTCAGTGGCTTGAACACCAAATGGTCTACAGAAATCTAGAAACAAAACTTTGTTTGAACTTTTGGTAGAAACAAGAAGATCATTTTCCCTACAGCTGATTTTGCTGTCCATTTAAATCTTTAATTACATAGAATACCCACTGATATAGGAGGTGTGGCTCAGTAGAGGCAGCGGGAGCAGAGCACTAGGTCAGCCGTTGACTTGGGTAACTGATGGATTTTACTCGCTGTGGGCTGTATCCTGGCTGTTACATCAGTTGTCGTTTCCTGACAGTGGTGTCGCAATGCAATAGTGTAAAAGAAGAGCCGAGTTGTATTTATTTGGAAAGAATTAAATGAAGCATAGTGCCAGCAGAGATAGCTGCAGTTGGTAATAATAGTCATAGGGCATGGGAGAGAGTCTGACACGTTCACTTCTGTGCTTAGTGCTGACAGTCTGCAAGACGTAGCATGTTCACTGCCCTCTCGGTACAGCATCAGTAGGGAAGGAGAGCTCCCTGCACCTCTCCCCCTTGGGTGAGACTTCCAAACGCTGAACAGAACATGGACTTTTTGTTTCTCTTTCTGTGAGATGAATTATTATATAAACAGCAGCTGCATATAAACAAACCCACCGTCTTAGTTTCAGTTGCATTCAAGCAAAGGAAGGAAAAAACCATCAAAACCCAAACATGTTTCTACAGTTGAAACAGAAACATAAAAGGAATTATTTTCAGTTCCTATCTTCTACAGACAAATTCTATAAAAGCAATGAAAATGTTAAAAGGGTGAGAGATACTGTTTTTACTTGCAGAAGATGACAACTTGTAGAGAGGTGAAATGGATGCTCTTACAGGTGAGGTGAAGTGAGGCAGCAAGTGAAGAGTTGTTGTGGAGTGGTCAAGGGTTTTTTTTTTTTTGTTTAACTACTGTAATTCTTGTGAGGAAGTTGATTTGACTGCATGTGTATATGCATATATATATAAAGCAACTAGCAGAAAAGAGACTAGAAAAAAGATGTAGAAGACAGAATGTTTGCAGCTATAGGCTAAAAATCATTCTTTCTTCCCTCATGTGGCATTGTGCACATGTAAAAGTAATTTAAAGAACCATTAATTTGAAGTTTCTGTAATTGTAACTACAAGTTATGAGTAACAGGAGAGTGTGCGCATATTACTATAACAATAATATGCCCAGATAATTTCTTATACTGTGTACTAAAAACAAGAAACAACCAAAACACACTGAACTTTATGTGATTATGTGGAATGTGATAAAGGTTAGTCCATTAAACAGCACATTATTGTTTGTTCTGTTAAGAGAATAAACCTGTTGAACTGGAAGAAAGCAAATTTGTTCATGCTTATTTATGTGATGGAGATGTCTTAAGTTAGTAACCAACGAGTCTCGGCCTTTTAAAGGAATGAATTCCCTGATGAAAAACGATGTGTGTTTGTTTCATCTATGCCATGTTAACTTTATGGGTTAAATTGATTTCTTAGAACAGCAGTAAGCCATGGTTAGAAGAAATATTTTTTCCCACTATTTTGGAAAGTGCCAAATGCTGCAATGTTACCTGGGGATCTACAATGATAGTTCATGTAACTGAAATCATAATACTAGAATCAGTCGTTAGATTATTTTGGTTTTCATTAGGAATAATTTACTTTACCGCCTTGTTGAAAAATAATTCTGTCCTTTTTGTGAAGGACTAGTACCACGTTGCTGGTTTTCTCATGTCCTACACCTTGTGTGTGTGCGGGTTTTTTTTTTTTTGTGTTTAGTCTTGAGGTCTGGAGCATAGCATCATATGTTAAATAGCGTCCAATGTTAACAGTGCCATTTTACATATTTTTTTGTAGTGTCAGTTTAAATGATCACACAGAATACAGGACTATAGACAAATAGGTCTTCCTTGATTTGTTGCAAAATAAATTAAGTATGTAAGGGAAATATGAGTGTGTGAGTTCTCCTGACTATATCTGTGAAACCCCACTGATGGCACTGGGTTGCTATCAGTGGGATTGCAGAGGTGTAATTTGAGTATACTTAAGAAGTTGAATAGATGAAGTCAATAATGTCCCAGTGGTCCTTTGAATTTGGCCCCATGAAATTAATTTCCACCTCAGCTTGTACACAGAATAAATTAATTCATACAGACCCAGTACTGCTCTTCTATAATCTGTGTAATTGCTTGTTTATTCCAGCACCTGGTAGGTCTCTTTATCTCTGAACTTTTGTGCTCTGCAATATTAGCTTGTCTAAGGCTGTAAAATTAAAAGTTACTTAAGGATTTTATTGAGCTGAAGCGATTGTGTTTTCCAGCCATAGAGGGTTTGTTTACTTAGCAGTGATTCAACCCCACCCAGTTGTAAGGCCAGCCCAAGCTGTTATCACACAATAGGACTTGGTGTTTGACCATAACTGCACGTCTCACTCAACAGGCAATCAGCATTTTAATTAGTGATTAAAGGAAATTCATTGTACTCTAGCTGCTTTATCACAATAGCCTAATAATTTTGTGTTGAATAAATAGATAATGCAAAAGGGAAACCTCCCCTCATAATGTTGTTGTCATTAAGGGCTCTTTTACTCATCTGTGTATGTATTAAAACACACATGACATGAATAGAGGTAATTATAATTACTACAGGTTTTTTGGCAGATTAGCTGACATTTTTTTTCATTGTAAACCTTTTCCTTTATAATGCCACTCGAAATGAATGCAGTATTTAAAAGTTCAGATAAAGGTAAGTAGTGGTGGCTCTCACTCACCAAGGTGTGTGGATGTGAATGATTGATTTGCTGTGTGCATCACTGGAATTAGGTAACTTGTATCATGACTGTGATGTACTGTGTAATTGATGCAAGCCCTTTCATAGCATTCTGAGATTGAAATCAATATTTATTTGGAGTGCAACAAATGTAATAAGCTGCATTTCTTGTGTAAGCATTGGTCTAGCTCCATTTTTAGAAGCTCGTTCAGAAGCAACTAAGACGTGTTTTGGTGTGGTTAAAGAATTAGCTAAGAGGATACAAACAAGATATGGAAAACAATCCAGTCTGAAGCTATGAGTGCAGAAAGTTAATATATTCCTTTTAGTATGAAAGGATTGACACTTTATTCCTAATTTTATTCACTCACTACCACAAATACCCTTCATCTACATATCACGTAAATGGGAATTGTGTGTCACTAAGCCTCACTATGCTTTTATCTATACTAATAGTGAATGTCGATTACTAAAACATCTGATAGTTTGGAGACAATTAAGAAAATATTGCCTTCTGTGTATGCAAGACAAAGACACTTCTCAAAGTAAACAGTTATTGCAAAACTATAGTGCTGTAAATGCAAAATTTTATTTATCATAGAATGGTTGGAATTGTAAGGGACCTTGAAGATCATCCACTTCCCAGCCCTCTGGCATGGGCAGGGACACCTTCCACTAGACTAGGTGGCTCAAAGCCCCACCCAGCCTGGCCTTGAACACTTTTAGGGAAGGGGCATCCACAACTTCTCTGGGCAACCTGTTCCAGTGTCTCACCACCCTCACAGTAGAGAATTTCTTCCTAATATCTAGTCTAAATCTACCCTCAGTCCCTGATAAAGAGTCCCTCTCTACCTTTTCTGTAGGCCCCCTTTAAGTGCTGAATGACTGCTATAAGGTCTCCCTGGAGCCTTCTCTTCTCCTGGCTGAACAACCCCAACTCTCTCAGCTTATCCACAAAGCAGAGGTGCTCCAGCCCTCTGATCATCTTCATGGCCCTCCTCTGGACTTGCTCCAACAGGTCCATGCCCTTCTTATGTTGAGGGCTCCAGAACTGGTTGCAGTATTCCAGGTGTGGTCTCACCAGAGCAGAGTAGAGGGGCAGAATCACCTTCCTTGATCTGCTAGACACGCTTCTTTTGATGCGGCCCAGGATGTGGTTGGCTTTCTCAGCTGCAAGTGTTCATTCCTGGGTCATGTTGAGTTTCTCATCCACCAGTACCCCCAAGTCATTCTCCTCAGGACTGATCTCAATCCATTCTCTACCCAGCCTTTATTTGTGCTTGGGATTGTCCTGACCCAGATGTAGGATCTTGCACTTGGTGTTGTTGAACTTCATGAGGTTTACACAGGCTCACCTCTCCAGCCTGTCTGGGTCTGTCTGGATGGCATTCCTTCACTCCAGCGTGTCGACTGCTCCACACAGCTTGGTGTTGTCAGCGAACTTGCTGAGGATGCACTCAATTCCAACTTCCATGTCACCAACAAAGATGGTAAACGGCACTGGTCCCAGTACTGACCTCTGAGGAATGTCATTGGTCGTCGCTTGGACATTGAGCCATTGACTGCAACTCTTTGAATGCAGTCTTCCATCCAATTCCTTATCCACTGGGTGGTCTATTGGTCAAATCCATGTCTCTCCAATTTAGAGACAAGGATGTCATGCGGGACAGTGTCGAATGCCTTGTTCAAGTCCAGGTAGGTGATGTCAGTTCCTTTCCCCTTATCCACCAATGCTGTAACACCATCGTAGAAGGCCACCAAATTTGTCAGGCATGATTTGCCCTTAGTGAAGCCATGCTGTCTGTCACCAATCACCTCCTTGCTTTCCATGTGCCTTAGCATAGTTTCCAGGAGGATCTGCTCCATGATCTTGCAGGGTGGGGAGGTGAGACTGACTGGCTTGTAGTTTCCCGGGTCTTCCTTTTTTCCCTTTTTAAAAATGGGGCTTATATTTCCCTTTTTCCAGTCAGTGGGAACTTTGCTGGATTGCCACAGCTTCTCAAATGTGATGGATCGTGGCTTGGCAACTTCATCAGCCGATTCCATCAGGTCCCATGGACTTGCGCACCTTCAGGTTCCTCAGCTGGTCTCAAACCTGGTCTTCACCTACAGTGGGCAGTTCCTCATTCTTCCAGTCCCTGCCTTTGCCTTTTGTGACTTGGGTGGTGTGGTTAGAGCACTTGCTGGTGAAGATCAAGGCAAAAAAGTCATTGAGTACCTCAGCCTTCTCCATGTCCTGGGTAACCAGGTCTCCCATTTTCTTCCTGAGTGGGTCCACATTTTCCCTAGTTGTCCTTTTGTCACCGAGATACCTATAGAAGCTTTTCTTGTTGCCCCTGATGCCCCTGGCCAGGTTTAACTCTGTCTGGGCTTTAGCTGTCCTAACCTTGATCCCTGGTTGCTTGGACAATTTCTCTGCATTCCTCCCAAGCTACCTGTCCTTGCTTCCACTCTCTGTAGGCCTCCTTTTTCTGTTTGAGATTGTCCAGGAGCTCCTTGTTCATCCATGCAGGCCTCCTGGTGTTTTTGCCTGACTTCTTCTTTGTTGGGATGCATGGCTCCTGAGCTTGGAGGTGGTGATGCTTGAATATTAGCCAGCTTTTTTGGGGCCCCTCTTCCCTCCAGGCCTTTATCCCGTGGTACTCTGCCAAGCAGATCCCTCGAGGCCAAAGTCTGCTCTCCCTGAAGTTTAGGGTTAGCGAGCTTACTGCATGTCCTCCTCACCTCCCTAAGGATCTTGAACTCCATTTATTTACAGCAAGGATGCATCTTTGATGCTTGGGAAGACTTGGTATGATGCTTTTCTGTTTCTTTCTTTGTGTTTGTGTGTTGTTTTTTTTTTCTTCTGAATGATACTACTGTAACTTGTAATGAACTAAACCATTTCTAACTTGGACATTATAGGGCATGGTAGCTAAAGTGACATTGTCAAATGGATTCTTTTTGGGTAATTCACAAAGGATTTAGACACCCAGTTTTGATTACTTAGAACAGGGAGTTTTGAGTGGAGTGCCATCAATGCTTGCTTTGCTAAGCTGCTATGTTCAGGCATTGAGGTTCAGAGAGCTGTGAGGGCCGGGACTTCTTGCTTCTCATTGCTTCACGATGTGCTTTTGAAGTGTTACAGTTCTTGTTTTTAAGAGTCAACACCCACTCCATGCTCTCTTGATACACTCTTAGTAATGCTCTCTGCTGGCAACTTTGGCATGTTGAAACAACAAGCTCACCCACACCTGACTTGATAAAAGGAGCTCTGAAATAGATGCAGTGGTAATTTGCCACTAGATTTTCAGAAGTGGTGTTAAACCCTTTTGCATGTTATGTACTTGAAGGTATCGGAAGCATTATGTGAACAATGTAAGGGACAGTTTTCTTGCACAGGTTTTTTGTGCGATGTTATTTCTGTCCATCCTTCCTTCCCTGCTCCCTCCCTCCCCCCCCCCCCCCTTGTTAATGGGATTGTGAGGCCTGAATTACTAACGTGTATGTTGCTATGTAGCTCTATAGGCTTTCTGAAGTACCCATGCAAATACCTTAAATGCTCAGAGCAGAGGGGAAACTAAATATTTGATATAAAGGCTGGATGGCCAGCATGAGGGATGTGAACAGTAATGGAGACAGATCAGGCACACAAATTTGAGTTAGACTGGAGATAAAGAAGGATGTTAAGTCCACCTATATAGATTTAGAAATGTTGGCTTTCATTTACAGTATTTTTTTGTCTCGGTAACCGAAGTCTTTCAAAACTTCCCTTCAGTATGGAGAGAGCCTAGACTGCCTCCCTACTTTGTTCCATGGTAACATGCAACTTTAATTCATGTGTAAATAAATAATATACTGAGAGTTGTGCTTTATTCTGTGTAGTAGGATTTTTTTCAGGGAACAAAAAATTTAACAAACTGAGTTTTTTATAACCTGCTCGTCTTTGAAACGTAAATAACATATTAAATGTATTTGTAATGTATAGCTTAATGGGAAAAACATATAAGGAATAGATGAGGTACCAGCGCTAAAAGTTGTGAACTGAGCCGTAATCGCTCTTCCTCATAGTTTTGTATTCCCAACAACTGAATTATCTTGGTAAACGTCAAATCCACATGTAGGGGGCTCCCATAATTACAGCACTGTTGAAATGTTACATCCCTATAACTGTATCTAACAATATTCATGAGATAAGTCACATAGCAGCATATTGAGTGATTGGTAGTTCACACAGCAATGCTTTACAGCTGTCCAATATAGAAAATTTTGGGTACAAATCTGAGCTTCAGTTGTCAGTTCTAACAAAACCTATGGTTTTGTATCAATCGAAAGGTACTGGCTTTACAGCTACAGACGTCAGCTCAATTATGGAAGTGTGCACATCCTAACTCAAACTCTTGTTTTGTTTTGTTTTTTTTTTTTTTTTTCCAAGTATCTTATTTGTTCTGTGTCAGATTTGACCAGAAGTCTGCAGCAGTGCCACTGCTAGAGAGCTGTCGGCTGCTGGGCTGCCAGCCTCCAGTGAGGCCACCAGACCTGATCTATCGTAGCTATGGACTGCCATTGACAAAAAGCAATCTGGAGGTTTCAGAGAAAGATCTGCCCGTGGTAGTAACTTCAGTTGTAGACGTTAGGAGGCAAAAAACATTTTTGGAGGGCTGAGACACAATGTTAGCATTACTCTTGAATTCAAAGATGGCCTCTGACATCACTTTTGGAACATATCGCTTTCTTTTGGTACAAAGTGCTAGCTGATCTCCATCCCCACCCACTTACCCTTATGCATTTTATTTTAACCTGGTGTTTGTTACCTGTACTTTTTCAGATTGCTATTGAAAAATGTTCTCCTGCCTTCTGCTGCTGGGGATGTTAGTGTTGCCAGCTGTTTACAATTGTAATGTATATTGTTATCTTGCCTAATGTATTAGAACAATGCTCTGTGAGACCTGATCAGTTTATATGCATTTGGAGTGACAGGTGAGTTAAAGCATTTTTAATGAGAGGATTCACAGGGAGGATGATGTTGGCCCATTTTGGTACAATGGCAAATCTCCATTTCTTGCTGGAAAAAGAACTGGAAGAATAAGAAAAAAAAAAAAAGCTTCAAGTTCTCTACATAAGGATGAAACCAGACCTGAAGTCAGCCTTAATAATTTTATGTTTGCTGTCCAACTTATCTCTGTTCCTCTCTCACAAATAAAAATCTCCAAGAGAAGTTAAGTCTCTTGTGAGTGACACTTATAAACGTGAAGTATAGTTTTAAGTCAGGCTCTTGCATTGTCCTTGGTAGTGAAACAGTGATGGGTGGAGATTTTTCCTGTGTAATGACAGGGGTGAGTTACTGTAGTCACTACTACCGCCATAAAAGCATAATTCTAAAATACACAATACCAAACAGTACTAAAACTACGTGGTGCTACTGTGATTTCTGTAGTATCTGTGGTAGCAGCTGGGTGCTGTGTTGTGCCTGGCTCCATCAGCTGTACTGTGCCTCTGTCTTCCCCACCTTGCCTTTAGCTGAAGCAATGCTCTGCAGGTGGAGTTGGTCAGGAGGGAAAGGAGTAAGGGAAGAACACTGCAGGGAGAGGTCGGCCTTTATTCCGAACTAGGAGGACAGAGCTGTCCTAGAAGTAGATAACACTGAGGACATAGATGACAAATGCTTCAGAGTGAGAGATGGGGAGGCTGGGGAAGGAAATGGGGGCCGTGTCTTTATGTTGTGTCCCTCCATGACGAAGACCCCCAAGCACAGATCCTATATAGGTGATGCGTAAACCACCATTCCAGAACCACCAGATTGTGAGCTGGAAGGTCAAAGGGTGAAAGACCTCCTCTAGGATGTGCAGTCCCCTGAATCTCGACTGACTCTTTTCCCCAGCCCAGTAAATTATCATATGACAACTATTCTTTTCAGTTGGTAGTTCATTTTCATATTGCTTAAAGGCTAAGAAATATCTCTGTGCTGCAGAAAGCAGCTGCACATCTGGGAGATGTTTTGGGGTTGGTGAATTTACTTACAGTCCAAGGCTCAGTGATGTCCCTCATGAACAGTGTGACAAGCCTTTTTTTTTTTTTTTTTTTTTTTTTTTAAGGGAAAAAAATTATGGCATGGAGCTTGGCATGATATTTGCAATGACCACCAGCCGAACTATTGCAGAATTGCATATATTTCTCTGCTTCTTTCTTTCGGCTTGAGGTTTTGATGTAATGAGT
Organism: Vanellus vanellus; assembly: GCF_965231255.1. Classification (NCBI taxonomy): domain Eukaryota; kingdom Metazoa; phylum Chordata; class Aves; order Charadriiformes; family Charadriidae; genus Vanellus; species Vanellus vanellus. The sequence goes on from NC_138911.1 coordinate 42,347,615, forward strand.
AACATCTCCTGTAACACTACATATATAAAGCAAAGTCCTCTCTATTTTAATCATTAATAGTATAATAGCTGTATTATATAATGTCATATGTGCTTAATGAATACCTGTGAGAGCAAGATGGGCATTACATCATGAAGCTTTCTGAACAACGGTATTGCTAAACTAGTTGTTTAGATGGTTTTCCAATAACTGTTTTGTACCTTTAATATTGTAATCACTTCTGGCAGATGGTAGTAAATATGTGACTCTTATGGTCTTTATAATACCTCTAAAATCAGTTTAATAGTAACTTGATACTTGTATCAAGTAGTACCATGATAGGTTTTAGTATCATGAGTCAAATGTCACCCTCCATTCCTATCTGCTGGATGATGAGGGGGGAAGGGGAGGTTCATTGTCTTTTTTATTTTTTTTAAAGTCATTCATGTGTGACTTAGGGGTCTCTTAATTGGTGACCTCCTTCCTCTGCAAATATCAGAGAAGCGCAGGCTTGTAGACTCCTGTTGTCCCTCCTTCCTGTTCTGATCTTTTGTAATGTTGTTCCTCCTGTTGTGTATTCCCACTGAGATTAAGCGTAGTGGCAACATGCCAATCCACTTTGGAGAACCTGCCGGTTTGGGAGCGGGATGTTCGTTGTGATGTGGTCCGTGCCCTTCCTTCCTAAGCAGTAAATAGATAACTCCTAACTAGTTGACTTCGCTGCTTCACGCTGAGTTCCAGATCTTATTTCTATTATATAATTGGACCTTCCTGGTTGGTAGTGTCTTGGATTGCTCTGAGGCAATGGGATCAGTTTTCTTCAGCCTCTTAGTCAGTTTTTATGGTTTCTCTTTTTCTAGTGTACAATCACATTGACAGAAAACCCGTGATAATTTTGGCACCGTAAGAAGGTAGCTGCAGAAATTTTTGCAGTTAACAGAATAAGATCTTGAGAACCCTTAAATTATGGAAATGTTGTAATGATTTTTTTAAATGGGCAGCATTATTGATGTCAGGTTACAAGGCAATGTGTATTTCCATGCACAGCATTTTGTAGTAATCTGTACATATTAGCTGTTTAGAATCCTCCTGCAAACATGCAGATTCCCAGTAGTCTTTTCCCACTGTAGTTATTAATGCAGCCACTACTTATCGCTGGTGCTATTATCCAGAGTTATCAACAGTTAATAAACACGTTATCCTCCTAAGCTAAGCTTTAATAATGTACATTTTATTCATAAAAACAGACCTATAAATGGTATAAAGTATATAAGCTATTTATATATTTAAAATATCTATAATACATTAATAAGTGATTTTTAACATTAACACAAACGTTCCTAGCCACTTGTTATAGAAAAATGTTATTTTCTAGGTTATTACTATTCTCATAAAAGTCAAAAGACCTACTTGGAAATGAGCATCCTCTCTACTAAATGTATAAACCACAACAGGAAAATACAGTCTCATACTCTAATGGAGCTGACATGATTCTAGTTAGTACTTCCTATCAGAATACCTCATCCTAGACCTAAGGCATAGACAAATTAGTTTTACAACTCAATGTTTACAATATACAAAACAAAGTTGTTTGTGTGTTGTTTTTTTTTTTAAAGTGTGCATCTGAACACTTTATATTTTTATTTTAATGAATTTGAAATTCTTTACTTAGATTCTGTCCTTTTGGTTTGGGTTGAACCAAAGCCTGAGGTGGGGGGATTCCTTTTATTAAAATCGCAGTTTGCACTTCTTGAGATGTTGCGAATCCAGTAAGGTCTTATGACATGCATTCTATACAAACTTCTTCAGCATTTATTTTCAGAACTGAATTATCACTCTTCTATAAAATATATTGTACCTGTGTCTGCAGAACCCCTCTCTAATCCTCTAGTTTCTTATTTTACATACAGAGCGGTTTCATGTCATGAACACTCTGGCTAGGATAACACTTTCAAGATTTCTTAATGATTATCGTATTGTAAACTGTCAAATTGCATTATTTTTGGCAGGTAGTAATGCAACTTTCTAATCAAGTTTTGTAACTTCATGAGCATGGGGTTCATTTATATGGGAACTAGAACTGAAAGAGTTGACTTTGTTACTCAGTTAATTTGATGCAAGTCTGCATGTTGACAGTCTTACCTGATGTAAGAATATGCTCAGTGCAGCTTGGTTGGGTTTTGGTTGTTGTGGTGGCATTTTGTTTTGTGGTTGGTTTGTTTGGGATTTTTAGTGTGTGGGTTTTTTTGTTTGGTGGTGGTTGTTGTGTGGTTTGGTTGTGTTTTGATGGTGGTTTTTTTTTTGTGTGGTGGGGTGCGTTTGCTTTGAGGGTGTTTTTTCTTGTTTGATATTGTTTCGGGTCTAGGTTAGAGATACAGGAGAAGCTCTTCAAAGAACTTTTAGTTCATGGTATATTCCCAATGGCAAGAGCACAGTGTCATTTTTTGGAGGCAAATTATGGGCATTTGTGGAGTAGATGGTGGGTCCACTTTTTTGAGCTGGCTTTGAATATATTTTTTGATGCAGCAATATTTCATTCAGGTGGTTGGTGTTTTCTGTTTCACTGATCAAAACAGACTGACCACACAGCAAAGCAGTGAGCCACACAGTGTTGGTGAGAAAACAGTGTGGTGGGCACAAATTAAAAAGTCATCTATACATCGACTAGTCGCTGCGCATGCACGTGGGCATTGTATGGTTGACTTGCTAGACATCTTTCATATAGAACATGTCACTTCTTACAACACACTTTTTGGTTCTTGTAATGTGCTGTATTACAAAGAAAGCATCGCTGTAGGCCCTCTTAAAGCTGTGCCAACCGTGCCTTCTCTTCAAGTGGTCTTAACTGTCTTTGAGTTATATAGCCTTTCAAGCATGCCTGATAAACGAAAGTCTGAAATGGTGCTTGTGCTGCGGCTTAAAAATACGCATATTGTAAAGCTATTCTGAAGTAAGGAGTTGAACCTGCATGTTGGGTTTCAGCCATTCAACCAAAGACAGAAAGATGATTGAATTCAGTCTAAAATTTTATAGAACTAAATTTAATGGTGAGCACAATCACACTCTGTGGTGATTGTTTTCAGTGCTGCTTTATTAAGTTATGTAATGGCAAGAGTTCAAACTCTAGAGATTGTTGAAATGGTAGATTTAGAGACTACGTTAGCATGCTTATCAGTAACAAGTATATGGGTTTTCAAAGTGCAGAGATTTTTACCTAGATATTGCTGCAGCTTGTGATTTTTATTTAAATAGTTTGGAGGTTTTAGACTTAACACTCTGCTTTTTAAAAATGTTTTAAAATCTTGTTTTATTCCCCAAAGATTTGTTTTCTGCTGTTGCGATTAGATGATGACAGCTAGCTGGCTTTTAAAATTGATCAGGAAGTATTCTGGCAGTCATTCAGTGTTGTAATAGCACTTTAATGGATATGAGCTATTCACCCAGATCAGACTCAATGTCAAAACAGGCGAAAATACAGCTGTCACTCTGGACAAGAAGTTACACATATGCAAGCAGCTGCTAATAATACTGGAAAGGAAGCCTTATAATAACGCTTTAAAGGTGCATGCATGTATATGCATACTTACTGCTTCTACATGTGTAGACACTCCACAACAAACACGTTGGAGACATTATTTTCTGGCCATGAGTGTGCTTAGGAAAAAGAGAAAAATCAAACGCATACTCTGAGCTGTGAGGAAGTTGTGATAAGTTCATTACATGCGGGTGGGCTCCCAGGTTTTTTGAAGTAAGAAGCTCTAAATGACGTGTTGCTAGGAGTGAGGTGTAATTTTCTTTTAACAAAATGATGACTTTGAGGGTCCTCATTTAATGCATGCGTTGTGCTGTTGGTTTCAATGGAACTTTGACCATGCATTTAGATCAAGAATGTGGCTATAGAAATGCAGTGACTTCTAAAAAGGCAATTAATTTTCTGTCAGAAAATTTAATAACAGTATCTTAATGTCCATATATATGTTAGAATCTCATTTTTTGTCAGGGTACTTTGCTGCCTTTGTGTGTGTCCTAGGGTTTAAACTGGTCACCTATATGTTTTATTTTAAGACCCTTCAATGTCAGAGAGGTAACTGGATAATCTTGAGGTGGACAAAAGCATCCATGCTTTCCTATCGTGAAAAGCATATATAGTTATACGTGGGTAGAGCCGATCTTTGATGTAAATAAAGACTATGATTTCTAGGGATGGTATCTTTTTCTCTCCTGTTTGGAATTTCAGGATGGAGGTAAGTAAATGTAGAGTGCAGAAATGCCTTGCCTTTTGGCTAAATAATGCTCAAGGAAGTCAAGAAGCAGGGAGATTGGGGAATGCATTGTGCCCCCTTTTAAAATACAGTAGCACATGTCTTGCCGTTACCGAAGCTAATTGAATAGTGTACAGGCGATGGTGATGTGTCCTTGCTTGGTTTTTGTACTCCTGCTTGCATTAATGAGTCTGGTGGCTTAATTTTGTCATCTTAAGGAATTTATTTTTTTCATAGAGCTTTAGCTTGATGTATTTCCCAACGTTAAAAATATGTGAGAATTGGGATATGCAAATTTACAAGAAATGCAGGATGTCCTCTGAGTATATTAAATTTGTTCACAAAGCTCCCTAAGCTAACAGGACAAATTCATGTTACAGGAGAGTATTTTGAGAAGGCTGTAAAATAAGTCACTTGTATTGTGCTTGTATATAAAACTAAAGATTCTGTAACAAAGTTTGAGTTAAAAATAGTAATTTTATATATATGCACACACAATTATTCCTGAGCTTTCTCTTTTTCAGACGCACACTAAACCTACACACACCAAAATGCATTCAGCAAGCATGGGGATGATGAGATTGGCCCAAAATTTGGGGATTAGCTTTCTTTTTGTATGGCTCAGAGGCACAGGAAGGACTCTGAACAGGTCAGTGAAGCAGTCCATGCTAAAATGAGAAGTCATCTGCCTGGGCTGAGACGTTGGAGACAGGGCTGTCCTTGGGGACAGCAAGTAGAGGAACGCGTGTCACCTCAGATCATTGAAGCACTGAGAGAAGGAGGAGTGGGACTAGCCTGTACGCAGTTCTTGTTGGCTAAAGCACTTCTTGGTTTTGTGTCATTTCTAATCTACAGTGAAAGTAAAAGTAAGCATTAGATAGTGCTACATATGACGTGCATATCGGGAGTATGCACTTAATGGACTCATTTCTGTTCCTCTTTAGACACGTAGGTCTGTGTTGGACTTGAAAGTGTGCCCATATAAATGGAATAAGGTCATGTTCTGTATAAGCAAATCTGTATCATAGCTTTCAGATATATAGCAAGCAAGATATCTGTTGCATCCTTTAATAATCTTCTCCTGGAAAAGGGAGTTATTTGCAAGCTTGTATATTCCTCCTAGATGGCTGGATTTTCAGAAAATGATGAATTTTTAAGCCTTTACAAAGATACAGTTGAGGAATTGTATTGTTTTGGCTATTTGAAATAGGAATCTCTTCGCTCAAACAAAAATTTTCGGAGAAAATGAGCAGTATAGTATTTACTCACAGATGCTGTGGGATTACTTATTGTTTGGTATTTGTTTTGAAGTCAAACTGAATCAGGAGAAAAATTCTCATTAAAATGCTAACCAGAAAGAATATTTTCCTACCTGAATGTTGATTTTATTTTTTTTTCCTCTTTCCACAATCGTGTCTCCCCTTCCAAAATTGAGAATTTTCTTCTTTGAACAATAATGTGTGACGTTCATCTGCCTAATGCTCCTTTTCTTTTCTGCTGTCTTGCTATTCCCTGAAAGATTTGCAGTGCCTATAACCACTCAGCACATTGAGAAGAAAATACGCGCTGCGCTCCTTTGACTTACAGGCTTTTAGAACTGGTTCCCACCATGGTAACCACATATGGCTGCGGAATCAGGATCATGGCAGACTTGCAGCACAGGCATCTAATGACTTGCTCTGCCTGGTATAAATTGCTCAAACAGCATCCTTCCAGGTTTTCCTCTCAAGGGAGCAAGCGCTTTAAAGAATGACCTTGCTCTGCCCCAGCACGTCAACCTGGAAAGTTTCTATTTGCTATTGAATTCTTGACAAGTAATAGGCAGTACTTAAACCTACTTAGGACATAAAATGTGAAAGATACGCTGCTTTTTTTTTTTTTTCCTTTAAACCAGTGTTGTTTTCTTTAATATCACATAAAAAGTATGTTGCTTGCATTTCACGTCTTTGCTTTTTTTTTTTTCATGTGCTACGGCATCCGAAAAGGCATTTTGTTTTTAAATGCGTCTTCTAAAACCAGAAGACCTAAAATATCTTTTAAAAACCACTGTTCACAACCTTCTCATCCTTGAATTGCACAATACTAAAGTGTTCATTCCCCCAGAATTGGAAGGACTAATAGTACCCGCTATGCTTTCAATAAATGACAGTACTAAAAATACTCATTATCCTACAGTCCTTTTTCTGAAACATCAAATCCATGAGTGTTTTGCTCTAACAGAAAACCAGTTCGTTTTAAGTCATCATTAAGCAAGCAGAGAGCAATTGCAGCATTGTCTTTGTGATCAGTTGTTCTGATAGTGGTTCTGAATGGAGTCTTGCTACTTGCACTCGGTGGAAATCCCAGAAGTTTTCTCATAATCATTTTTTAGTGCAAAATTAGAAATTATTATTAAGATTCAGGGGAAAAAATGTTATTAGAAACCAGAAAGAATCCATATCGGTTGTCCTCCTTTTTTAAACTGAGGAAAAATAATGTGCAATTATGGCTAATTACATATAATCCTTACTAATCCTCTACAGAAAGTACAAACTGTCAGGCCACACAGTTCTTTCAGGACTTGAGTTGCTTACATGTGAATCTGAGGGCGATTTTTTTTTTTTCTTTTTTTGGTGGGTGTTTTTTGTGGTTTTTTTAATATGTTCAGTTCAGCTCTAACTTTTCAACAATCGTGTTATGATTTAATATGGAATATTGGTTAGGAAGGTAGAAAAAAACAGATGCTAATAAAGCTGAAAAAAGTAATTAAAAATAATCAAAACTGGTTTTTGCCCCTCTTTAGGAAGAGTATTATTTGTGAGGTTTAAAAGTGTTATCTTTGGAGATTTTTCTCACTTGGGCAAATGGTTCATATGAAAGAAACATCTGTGGACACTTCCCAAATATATTTGTTTTCTATGCTTTTAGGGGGCTATATTTGCTCCTTTTGTATTGGTTGCAGCAGGGGTGGAATTGTTACATTCCCAAAAGAACTCTGTGACTGTTCTATTTTTATATAACAGATCTTTTGGTTTTGATAGTCTTTTTTTTAAAAAAAAAAAAAAAGAAACCAAAACACCCACCACGAACAACCCAAGCAAATCACAAGTGGTGTGGATAAAGAGACAGTGTCGTAAAGGTATGCTTCTAGCAAGTTTTCTTCTCCTCTAGGGATTAAGTCGTCTGTGCAGAAGCTCACTGTGTTTTAGGTCAATCTGTGAAAATGTCTAGTGTAGAACTGAAAGTTTCTATTCACACCATTTACTCCAAATATTGTAGTTTGGATGAGATTGTTGCTGAAGTGGCTGAATGTTTTGGTAAAAGCATCTTACAAGTAGAAGATGCAATTTAATGCTTTGCACTTGATTGAGTTTCATTTTTTCGGGTTGTTGTTTCTGTATAGAAAGTAAACATCAGTGCAGTTTACTTGGAACACACCCACCTGCCAGACTCACTTTGCTTAAAAGCATATATATTGGGTCTGTAAAGACTTGAGGTTTTTCTTACTGTGGTGTTTTTTTTTTTTCTTGCCTTTTTTTTTGTTGTTATCCGGAGAGGGGTTAGTATTAATTAACACGCAAGCAATATGACCATTTATCACTTTCATTGCAAGGGTCTAAGGCTGATCCCTTTACACTCGGTAAATATTAAAAAAAAAAAATTATATATACGAAAGGTTAGAAAGACTCTTGAAGTTTAATTTGTCTATTTACCACCATTATTCCCTGAGGCCTGTATTTTATGCACACACCTTTCCAGAGCATGCTTTACTGCTAATTGAACTTAACCTAAGCCCCTTTGCTTATCTCTCTTCTTTCTCATTCCTGTCCCTCACACTCTCGAAGAGAAAAATATATTCGGATTTCAAACATCTTTAAATCGTTAATCAACTCTTTTTTTTTTTTTTTTTTTTTTTTTTTTTTTTTTTTTTTTTTTTGACAGCACAGGTTACTTTAGGGTGGTGGAGGACTTTGAGGGAATGGTAGAACATTGTCCCAGTACCGAGAAATTCAGGGCATAGAAATTTTGGGGAATGCAACAGCTTCCTGCCTTTCTAGCCTACACCCACAGGAACTATTCCAGCTGATGGTACGATTGACACTCCTGCCTGCCACCCGTTTCCCCAGCCATGGAGCCAGTGGTAGCGGCCAGTACAGCTGTTGGTGGTGTGTTTCTGAGGAATCTCCACTGTAGTGCCACATCACCTGACATGTTTTTTCCTGCCTGAAGAATACCCACAGCAATGGGTGGTGTGAACCTTTCTGTGGGTTCAACTGGAACTGTAACGAAAGCAAGTCCTGCAGCTGTAAGCTTTCCCTCTCTGCCAGCTGGTGTGTCCCAGATAAGCGTAGCCGCTGCGCTGGCGGTTGGGGTGTGGGGGGGTGGGAGCGTACAGAACAGCGGGGACCCATGCCACTGAGGTCACTGAACTTCCGACTAGACTTGGAATCGAAATTAAGCCTGGTGTGTGATAGGCAATCACTGTGGACTGTGGTGAATTACTGTGTTTTGGTTTTGTTTAACTATTTGGGAATTTCCAGTGTATTCCATATGGGTAGCTTGCAGACTCCGTTTTCAAAACTGCATGTTAAAATAGCGTAGTCTACTGTTGTCTTAATGAGTTATTCTCTTGCTGAGGTCCTTGTCCACTTAAAAAAAATAGCAATCCTCTCTCCAACTGTAAATGGGAAAATTACTTTATTTTGGCTACCAGTACTATTTGGGAATCCAGTAACAGATGTGAGAGAAAAAAATGTCCTGATGCTCACATTGTTTCTTCTTAATGGGAAGAGGTAGCTCTGGATACCAGCACCGTGAGGCTAAAGAAATATCTGTCCTCTTGGCCTCTGCTTATGGAGCTGAATCTGCACTACTCTACAGTTCATGGTCTTTAGGAAACAATCCTAAGCACCACCATGCTTTTGGATGTTCCTGAGAGGAACCATCACAGGCAGTTTAACTATACTCCACATATCAGAGGAGATAAGAATCCTATGATGCACGGTGTCAGCAGGAGTCTGTAGATCAAATAGCATTAGTGGGTTTTGACTTTGTCCGTAGCCAGCAGGTGCTAATCCATTGAAGCCTCACTCAAGGCTATGTAAGAATTCTATACATTTACAGCACAGCATTATGGAAGCTGAAGAGAGAAGCAGTAACTATGATGGAATTTTGCCGGGCAAGTTAATGACATTTCCTTGTGGATCATTCTGCATGGAGTAGCTGAGCTCTGCCATCACTTCAGTTTGTTAACCGTAGCCACTGCTTGAATTTTTTTTTTTTTTTTTTTTCCTCTTCATGCACAGCAGTCTCAGCTGTTTTGTGGCAGGCCAGCAGTACACGCACACACTGCACGGCCACCTTTTGCCCTCCTCCGTCTTAGTGAGGGGCCCGTCTGCCCTGCTCCAGCATGTAGCAGAGAGGAGCATCTGGCCCTTTGTGATTGGAAACTTGCTGGGTAACTGATTCCTTATGCAGAATTAAGGATGCTGAAATAGACCCTGATGACAGCAAAGCTTTCATGAGAGGGTTCAAGAAGTTGACATTGATGCCTTGGAACAGTTGAAAAGAAATAATGACGTGGAAATGAACTAATATAAATAATTTAATAGGAAATCTCTGTGCATTCTCAAATACAGTCCTCTTTTGTTCTGAAATATGTCAGTGTCTGGCTATTTTGCTAGTGTTATGGAGCCGGTATAAAGATCTAGAAAAGTTGTAAAATATTGTCACCAGCAGAATAGCAGAGTCAGAGCATTTCAAAAGAACAACAGTTTTTCAGAGAACAAATTATGCAAAGTAACATTGGGGGAGGGAAGGAGCACTTTATCCTTACAGGTCTTACCATTTACCATTACTCTGTATGTGATCCCAACAGTTTGGGAACTGCCACTTTTACAACATACTGGGCAAAAGTACTGGAAATTCAGTTTCACGGTGTTGGGGGGAAAAAAAAAAATGGGCAAGGCTAGCCTGTTATCCAAGTAAGTTGAGAAATATCCGTCTAGTTACTTTTGATGCTTTGCTCATCAGAACTGATTTTTTTTTTTTTTTTTTTTAATTAAAAGATAGAGGGGGACAGAAGCTGGCTGCTACTACTAGGTGACAAAATATGAATAATCATCCACGCTGTTCTACAAAACAGTTCGGGATAGCTGCTAATATCCTTTGCTGGAGTAGTCAGGGTTATTTGGAATACCAGTTTGAAAATAAAATGAAACAAAATACAGTTGTGCACCACCTTTTTGTATGTTTACTGTACTGATGCATTTAAAATCTTTTGTCCGGAGTTGCATTTTCTTTGCACTGAGCATGCCTTTGTGTGCACATAGCTGGGAGCTTTGTGTGAACAGACTTTCTGTCCTTTAGTTTTTGAAGACTTTTGGCTTAGGTTTATGTGGCTTAACGATGTTTTAATAGAAGATTGGAATATTGTATACAGTTGTCTTCACCAATGAATATTGGAATAAAGTACAGTTTCATTAGTAGACTTCACCTATAATACTTTTCTGGGTTTAAGGTAACATTTGTATATACTAAGCTGGGAGGCAATGGGCCTAATCTTATACAGGTTTTGCCTTTTTTTTTTTGGTGTTTGTGTTTTTTGGTTGTGTGGTTTTGGTTTCTCCCCCCAGAGTCCTCTCCTGCTATCTGGTTGCAGTCTAATTTCCATTGTATTCACTCTGCTATAGAAATACTTAATGTCAGGAAGGAGATATTTACTGGAATACACGAGTCCAGAATTCATCATGATTCAGTGTGAAATCCACTCGCCCTTTGCTCCCCACCCCCTCTTGAATTGGAATGAAATGTGCCTTAAACTGAAGTGAAATACATCACATGCAGCAACAGTGGGCCCTCGCTTCGCCTCTATTCCTGGTGTGAAATCGATACACTATCTTTCCTCCTGACCTGTTCTGTGACCTCCATTGCAGCTTTCATGCTGAACAGCAATTGCTTTGAACAGTCTGGGTCTGCCACAGCTCACAAATGATTCTCAGCTTCTGTCTAAAACTGGTGCTGATAACAAAGGCTTGATTTTAAATAATGCAGTTGTAGTCATCTTCTAATTACGAGTTACGTGAAAGTGCATGGTCTTCTGTTTTCAATAGCATGTACAGTATGTATGCAGCCAGAATAACTCCTCACTGAGAAGATGCAGGAGTTGTGTTCCTAAATGTATCTGATAAAGTTTATGTTGTTATGGAAGAGGAGAAATGTAGCAAATACTTCAGAAGACTATTTGTGCTATTTTTAAGTGGAGACACATTTTTCTTTGACTTTATCACTGCCTAATATGATACAATTATTTTTTTTTTTTACTAACATCTGAATTTTCGAAGGCAAAAACGTATTGGATGATGCGTACATTCAAAGGAAAAGGACTGTATCTTGAATTAAGATGTCTTAAAGCTGTTGCAAAACTAAGCAAAACCCAATGCGTTGCTTAAAAAGAAAAAATCAAAACAGAGGAAAACACATTCTGCATTCCTGATTACTAACTAATAGTGATCCAGAAAATATCAGCATTTTGAAGACTTATTTATTTTTTTATGACCGTGATTTACTAGAGGATTACTGAAAGCAAAGACAAATTGAAGATATAATGGGCATTTATGCTTGCACCAAGAAGTCTATTGTGCTGTTAGCTAGATTACTTTAATAGCCTTTGCTTGCTTTGAAATCAAGAAGCTGCATGAACTGCTGGATAAGCATTCATTTTTCCAAAATTTTGTGGTAGGAAATAGGATATCCACAGATTTTTGTTACAAAATTAATGTCTCTTAATGAAGTATTCCTGTGCCATTCTTCTCCCCAAAACAAAATTGTGACTGTAGCAATCTTGGCATTGAAGTAAAAATCAGCTTGCAACATAATATAGTTTACTAAGCAAGGCTAAACCCTGTAATGATAAACGTACTGTCTGGATTTCACCAATTTATGGACCTGTTTACAATGAAATTAGTAAGAGAGAATATTCCTCTATATATACACTGTAACAATACTTAACTAGATAAATAATCTAATTCTTTTATTTCTCCTTCATGTATTCATTCCGGCTGTTACCAGCTTAGATTTCTTGTATCACCAGAGTCTGGGGAGAGGGAGATGTATAATAATTGTGTGTATAATACAAAGCACCACAAGAGTGGTTGTGAATCACTAGAGTCAGACTATGTAGTACGTTACTGAAATAATATCCGTTTGTTAAGTGATATCTGCTTGGAACATTTTCTAGTGATCTTTATAGTGTTAGAGTTTTACTTTCACCTTTACTTGGAGAATTTAAGGTGTGTAAAACTTGCCACATTTCCAAAATGTAATTATGTCATTGTAATGTGGGGACTCGACATACTTATTGATGCAGTATCACTGCTTAATAGCAGTATTAAAAAACAAAACAAATAACAGCCCCACCCACCCAAACAAAAAAAACCAACAACAAAAAATCAAACTGTTTTAAGAGTTCTCTTAAAATGTGCCTAAATGGGCTCATAAGAATCAGGTAACCGGGAACCAAAAATAAAATAAACAGGTGGCACTGCTGGGAAGCGCTTTTATTCCTCTCCCCTTCTAAGCAAGTTGAAATGGCTCTTAAAAAATAAAAGTTCTACAGCATTATTCTCTGAGGCTTTCAGTGCCACCAGCTGTTTTCTCTCCATTAATACATTTAGATTGCCTTATGTTTTCACTCATTGTTCACGATGAGGTGTATATCAAAAAAGATGTTTTCAGAATAGGTCCATGTCAGCAATAGGCAATGAGTTTCTATATTTGAGCACTTGTTACCAAGATCATTTATTCCTTAACATCAACATCATTGTTTTTGACTGCTAAATGAAATCTATGGTTTCCTGTACAACTCCAGGCTTATTTTCATTAATTTTAGATTGATCTCTGTTAGTTGTTTGCTTTTTAAAGCCATTTAAAACATGTCGTACTCTAAACGTGGACGAAGTAGCATAATGCAATATATTCAGCTCAGACCAATATTAAAGAATAGGTATGTGTGCAATAGTGTAGTTTCAAGGAATAATATCCCAATTCATTTATCTGCAAGCAAACGCAAGCTGATATGGTTGCTTAGACTGTTGCATAAAAATCTTATTTACATACCCATAATGGAAACTGTATTTGCAAGACAGGAGGGTGAATTTTTGTTACTTAGGAGTCAATTCCCATTCAGTTGTATGTACGGGAATGGTGGGCATGCACATGTCTGCACGTGTAGTGCTACAGGCGTAGGTCCAGTGTCTGCAAAAACTTGGGCTCCAAGTAAGCAAAGGGAAAATGAACAGCTTGTATTTCCATGTTGCTGCTGCTGTTTGTTTCTTTGTAAATACAGTCTTAGTCGAATATAATCTTTCTGTGAGAGTGAATTTTGTGAGGACTTACCCCATGGTGGTTCAAGAACTATTCTTGCCACTCAGAAGTTCAAGATCAATAATAGGGGTCTCCCATTCATAGGAATAATCAGTTTTAATGGTGAGAGATTTATAAGGCTGTATAGTGCTCAAAATCTTTTTGAAGCAGCACAATAGTATGCTAACCTAAGAATAAAGTGGAGAGTAGTTTTCACTTTCCCTTTCATGGAATACTCTCAAACAGCATTTTTCAAACATTTTATTACAGTTAAATTCCCTTAGCCAGAGGTTTTTTAATTATTATTGTGAATAGAAGCAAGTAATGTGGAGTATGTTCCCTCCAATGAATTACTGTGCAACAAGACTTGATGCTAATTCTACCTTTCCCAAAATCTGATATCAAGCAATTTATCTTCTAAATAATACTCCTGAGTACTAAACCCGAAATGTTTTGGCTTCAGCCCAAGTCAAACTTCAGGAAGCTTATTCTCAGAAGCATATTCCCTACCTCTGTAAATTTAATCGTTATAATGAATAGAATACATGTGTTGAGATATTACTTATGAATTTTACCTGTTTACTTTTTGTTCCTGGAACAGAAACATCAAAATGACAGCATGAAGCTCACGTAAAGGTTTTAGAAACAAATTGTTATTGTTTTTTAAAAAAGGAAAAAAAAAATACATGGAGAGATAAACCCGTTAAACTGGACAAATCCTATCCCCTCATCTGAGGGGTTTGAAAAACTTTAGTACTGACATGTAGTAGGAAAAATGTTTGCCCCTGTGTTCTGCAGAGCTCTGCGTAAGACCTCCTTGCATCATGCTGTCCTAGGAGATCCTGTCAGTGGAAATGGATGAGTAGTAACTACGTGAATCCACCAGCAAAAAATACTGTGTATACTGGGGCACTGAGGACATGGACTTTCAACCTGCGGGGGCAGGTCTTATAGCATCAGCAGCTGGGTTTGTTTCCCCCCTCCCCCCATTCTGATATCAGGGGATGAAACCTACAGTCCTATACAGACCTCTTAAATTATGGACTGAAGATTGCATTTAGCCCTACGGGTCTGGTTCTGCTACTGCTTCTATTCTCCGCCAAAATAGTGGCGAAAATGCTTCGCTTATCCCAGTAACAATATGAGTAAAACTAACTTAAAAGGATTTTTTGTCCCCTTTAAAATAAAACATTCATGTTTTATTTGGAAATAAAAAACATTGCTTAGAACTTAAATGTACAGAAGAAACAATAGTGACTTCTATGCTTGAAAACGGTGCCTTTCTAGTCTATAAGAAACTTGTTATCAAATATTAACTGGAATGAGGAAAAAATGGTGTGATATTTCTGACCGACAAAAGTTCCTGAAAATGTCCCCCATTAGAAATTTTTTTTGAGGGAAATTTAATACATTTATGAGCCTTTAAAGAGGGAGTAAGATATGGAAGAAGCTCACTTCTGCTTAGTTTTTGTGGAGATTAGAAGAAACCGTGAGGGGCTTCTGAGGCACCTCACTGAGCTAACAGGCAGCATAATGGCAAATGAGTCATTGCTGACAGATGAAACGTAGTGCACGTTGGAAAAAACAATTTGAACTACTCATACACATTGCTGGGCTCTAAATTAACTATAACCTAGAGGAAATATGCCTGGGTGTCACTGTGGGCAGCTCGGTGAAAATCTGCTTTAGTGTGCAACACTAAACATAAAAGCAAACAAAATGTTAAGCTGTATTGAGGGGTGGCATAGAAAATAGTACTGAAAATGCATCTAATGATGCTGTAGTGTGAGCATTACAACAAATATATTGTGGCGTATAGATCGATGGTATGACATCACTTGAATAATGTGTTCAGTTCTGATCACTGTGAGAAAAATATAGCAAGGATAGAGCCAGTCTGAAACAACAAAAATTATTTTAACATGAAGAGGCTGAACACATTGGGTAAGTATCAAGAGAAATATGAGCAGAAATGAACACCATACAAAATACTAACAGAGATATACACTGAATGCTCCTATTTACTATGTTCATAATGGGAGATGCAAGCAGATATAAAGTAAAATTCAAAGTTGACAATTTAAGAATACAAAACATAGTCAACCTCCTTCCCTAGCCTGTATGATTAATTATTGAATTTCACTGCCCTCTACATCCTTGATATCAAAAATGTAGGAAGATTCAGAGAGGATTTGACGTTTGTTGAAGTATTGAGGACGTTCACCATTTCAGCAGGGGATGGACCAAGGGTTGGGAATTCAAGACCTCACTTCACTTCTGTCTGATGCTGACCTGCTCGGTGACCTTGGGCTTCACCTCAGTGTCTTTCTCAGCTGCAGATGTTTGTAGTTGTAAAGGACCCAAGACAAGACTTACACAACTATTCAACTGCTTAACTTGTAAGCAGGTGCTAAGCTTCCTATTTAATCAATATGAAGTTAGGTTCCTATGTAAGAATTGACTGTCCAAGTGTTTTGTGTATCTTGTCTCTTAGAGGTTCCTGATAACCTTTATGCAAACAATTTTGGAAAATTAAAAAAAAAAAAAAAGGGG